>NC_056744.1:68762411-68932411 GCF_019279795.1 Protopterus annectens | reverse complement strand
AATACAGTCAAGCATTAAACTGAATAGCAATGCCACTGTCTGCATTCTTAGCTATGTCATCAATGTAATTGTGATACATCTGAGACCAGTAATGGATGACACACTTACAATTTCAAACTGCAGTTTCCACTTTAACTGTCCATCTAATAATTCCTCCAGGGACTGGTTCATTTCATCAGCCAACTCTAGCTTGAATATTTGCTTACTGTTATCATGGAAAACGTGAAGGTTGTGTAAATGTGCTTTCCAGCACTGACTATGGCCCTTGATGCATTATCTAGTGGATGGTCAGCAAGTCTATGCAGGACAGTCTTTTTAAGCGATGTCACAACAACAATGGAATCTGTTTTGGGATCCCTATATGGGAGGTCCAGTCTTTGAATGGCAGGTCCAATTTTTCGATTGGTGCTACAACATCAAGGTTTTCTCCATGCAGTTTCTGCAACCAAGCATTCTGTTTTGTCAACAAGAAGTATCACATGGGAAAAAGGTTGAGAGTCCAGAAGGCCTACTGCAGGAGTCTTTAGGGAAGAGTCATTGGGTCTGTGACCTCAGCAGCCTGATTTTCTACAACAGGATAGAGACACCAATCCACATTATGCCTGAACAAGTAGAGTTTCAAGCCCAAAGGTTGAAAAGATGACCTGTTTGACATTGGCAATGGCCTTGATGACATCAGTGCCAAAACTAACCCTGGACCACAGGCCCATAGAAACTCTGACAGCATCAGTATCAAAACAGTCAATACTAGACAAAGTTCATGAAAAAAGAATTGATTGTAAAGGTTGCGGTCACCAAATTGTTATTATAGCCAACACTGACACATTTGTTGATGCCAGCTTCAGTGCCTGATAGTTGAAGTCCACTCTTATCAGCATCACCTTCTCAGTGGATCCATTGAGGAGAACTAGGATGCCTTATTTGCAAATCAAGGCAAAGAAAAAGTATCTATGTCTGCCTTGGTACTAGAGCAGGAAGAGATAAGAGAGATAAGAGACATTTCTTGCTGAACTTCAATAAAGGCATTCATTATCGTTTCATAGTCATTCTTGGCAGTAGAAACAGTTTGGTAGATTGCTGCTAGGGAAATTACAGCATGGGGCATATAGTCCAAGAGCTCCATAATGTCTCTCTTCATATAGTCCAGCAAGGTACATCTCAGGTCATTTAACCCCTCATGGACTATGGCTGATCATATTGGTACTTGCAGTCTAATGACTTGAGTGTGTGGGTGATTTGGCAGATCTTGGCCCCAATAGATAGCTGACCATGGTTTTCTTCTTAATGAGAATATGAGAAAAAAAGGCAGACTATCAGTTCTGACTAGTTTAACTGGAGACCTCTCAGAGAAAACTTTCACAGGAATTTAGACACACCAGAAGGCAAATGAGTAGAGGTTGATGTCTCTTTTACTCTTAGCTTTTGGCAATATAACCTATAAAAGAATCTCTTACTTCATCATCTTTATCAACTTTATCCTTCTTTTGCTTCAGTTTCCTTTCTTTCTCTCTCGCTATCCTTTGAAATTACTGAATCATGTATAGGGGGGAATGGGCTTGGCCCTAGAGGTGAATTGGATTGACAAGTGTTGCCAGTGGTTGAAGCTCATTTCAGGAGTGGATGCAGAGGTAGATCCATTTTCCTTCTAAACAATTTAGTTTTCCTGTCTAATGGCTGAAGGCATAAACAAAACAAGATATGACATTCAATCCTAAACATTACTTGCACTTAAGAAAAATATGCATAACATATTCCTATTATAGATTAGAATTTTGAGCACATATTTACACTTCTTAAATGCCTTATTCTGCATTACCAAACATCATCAAAAAGCAGCAAAAAGAAGGCGATAACACAGTAAGTAGTAAAAACTACTCATAGCTGAAGAATTAGAAAGTAGAACTTTAAAGATGAGGTAATAAAAAGAAAAGCGAAGGGCAGTGAGGAATCATCAAAGTATCCAAATTAAAAAGAATGGTCTGACATGAAAAGCTCACCCTTTTGAAGAAATGGAGCCAATAACTAACACTAATTAACATTTCAGATGAATAAATGAGAACTGTTTCTCACAAAGTGTCAGTATTTTGTAAAAATGTAGACTGGGACCATATCTGTTATGCTAACATGACACGTCAAACCAGATTTGGAGAGGAAACTAGTCTGCAGAGCATTAGCAGTAAAAGAACAACTAGCAACCTTTGAAAGTTTCATATGCTAAGCTGATGAAAGGCCTAAGGTTTCCTTCCTGTTGTTAACGAAGATGGACCTCCTCAAATCGGATCTTTCAATTTGTTGGATGCTGGACTCTTTGAAAGATGATTTGTTATCAGATTTTTTTTAACATTTTGTCCTTAAATTTTTAGCTATCTATGTGACTTTATTGCATAAATTGTCACTAAGTCTGCAATTCTGTCCTGAAGAGTGAATTTACAATTATTGTATGAAAATGGCCTAGGCTGCTGTTGGAAAACAACATTCTTTGAAAATAGTTGGTCTGCCTTTCCAGCCCCAAACTGCTGAAATGCAGAAAGGTTTGCCAGCATGAAATAAAAAAAAAATTTGAAGCAGAATTATGATGACTAATCTGTGACTGTTGTCTTAGTTGTCATAATATTGTGTCTAATTTCTTATTTATATACCTTTACTACTTTAAAAATATCCACAATGTATTTTCATGGGAATGCAGTAGTCATTTTATTCATTCATTTATTTTTCATCTACCTATTTAATCCATTTCAGGGTCAAGATGAAGATGCAGTGGACACAAAGCATTACCACTGATTCTGCACAGGATGCCAGCCACTTGCAGAGTATACACACACACACACACACACACACACACACGCGCACACACACACGCGCACACGCACACACACACACACACACACACACACACACACACACACACACACACACACACACACACACACACACACACACACCACATGTCACTCACTCATTCACTCATGGCATGCACACCTACAGGTAATTTTGAGGATCACTTTATCTTCCTCATAGCTCTCAACCACTTAGCACAAAAAATCTGGACAAAGCCAAAAGTAATGGGGAGACAAAGCCCCCCCAAAATAGGGACAAATTGTAAATATTGCTGGTATAAACTTAAAAAGTTACTAGAATAAGAGGTCTCATGTTACCATATATCTTCTGAAGGACATAAAGTCTGAAACTCAAATGCCTGTCATTATTTACTGAAATCAGTCCTCATTGATTTGCCACAGAAATCTAGACAATCACAAATTTTATGAGGAATAGGCCAAAAATGTTTGTTTGTCTTTCGGCTTTTCCCGGTTAGGGGTCGCCACAGCAGAACTCCGGTCCGCTAATGATTGGCAGTTGGTTTTTATGGTGTCGAGTTGCCAGCCTGATGCCCAACCTTCAACAAAGGCACGCCCATTCAACACATGTCTTTCGAACGCCCAATCAACCGCGGGGAGGACATTCAGACTCCACACAGAAGGCACTCCCAACCCAAGCCGAGAATTGAACGGGAGAACCTCTTGCTGTGAGGCAACAATGCTATATGAAGCAAAAATCTAGACATTCTTTGAAAATCTGGACAGATGAGAGGTATGATCCCCCTACAGTTTCAATATGCTGCAGGAAAATGAAGAATTCAGCAAAACCCGACATGGACAAATTGAAGGCAGGCAGATGATGTACAAGAGGCACCTCATCCAAGAAATGAATTGGACAACCACGTGTTGTGAGACAACAACGCTTATCAGTGTGTCTCTGTGCCATCTTAGAGTCTTTTATAAAATGACTTATGTCTAAATGTGAATCTTTTCATTCACTGCTGCATAAGATATTTTTCTTACTATGTTGGCATCTTCAGTGGAATTAAGCACCACAAACATGCTGTACAAAAATACTTCTAGGAAAAGTGAGGCACTTTTGTACAGTTCAAGAAATGTCACTTTAACTCTAGTTTCACTTTTCACAGGAATGCTCTCTTAATTTTTCTATCCACCCTTCTAGAAGAACTTCAGTAATGAAGCTTTATAGCTACTGCAAACATGCAGCTTCTCAAATGCAGCAAAACTGCGGGATCAGTTACGATATGGCCAACTTAAAAAACTCAGCTGCAAGTAAGACCATCTGTGAGTAAGACCATGTGATCAGTGCTCAGTTGAAACTATTGCTGGCTCATAGAAAAGTGTGTTTATATAGCAACTTGTCATTGCTGATTCATATGAGTCTGTCAGGTGTTTGTCAAGAATGTGTGTTTTATAAATTCTTCCTGTTTCTATTCAATGGAATGCACATTTCTTCATTTACAGTGCAACAGATCTATACAGGATTGTATAAGCTACAATCAAGTTGTAGTTTCCCACAGTTCTAAAACAGCTGCATAGGACATGAAGAAAAATATACAGGACAGTGGTCTATAAGATTTAGTTTACAACATGCAGTTTCACATGAATAATTTGCTTACTGCATATCATTCTACAAATTACTGTAAACGTAAGACCTTAATGAATTTGCTCTAACCAATTAATAAACAAACAAGCAAATAATAAATAAAATGTTTTACCCAAACTTTAGGAAAGAAATCAGAGTTAGGGATGTATTTGATTTTTTTTCAATTATGCTAAGACTCTGGAGACAGCATTACTCTGCAGATTGAGGGAGAACACCTGATATCTATTAAATATTTAAGTAATTATCATAGAAGTGTTTTAAATATTTCCAGTCTTTGATTGGCTAAAACCCTTAAAGAGACTACACTGCAGACTAGGAAAATACTTGATTTCTTGCTGCTTGTTGATCTAAATGATTGGTGGACTGATGAATTTTTTTGCACTTAAGACATGCCACATTATTTCTGATGTAACCACAGCTGAAACATTTACTCTTCTGATGACTGATATACCACTGATTGAGGGCTGAAGATAATGCTCAGAATTACTAATAGTCTAAGAAATACTGTAGTGAAATTCCACATCTGAGTTCTATTTACTGCCATAACTTGTTACTGTAATAAGAGTTTTAGTCTACTTCTTATCACAAAAAGATTATACTCCCTCTAGTTTTAACCATTCAGGCAAGAGTGTCTAAAGGGTTGTAAAGTTCTTAGTTGCAAGTTTCTCCCCTAAGATCAGATTTATTACATAGCAGTCTCAGTGTAACGCATTAGTTAGTTAATCTGCACAGCTGCAAAACATGGAAACTACAACAGCTGGCTGTATTAACAGTGCACAGAATGCTGTGTTTAACATTTTCAGGGTACGGTTTGATGCCTTTACTCTCTGTTGCACTTACTGCAGACAGAATAATCCTTGGGGGATATTAGCTCTGGTTCTTATTTCCTTTCTTTCTTTCTTTGGCCTTAGATCTAAACTAGAAAATACCTTGAATACACAAATCTACTTAATAAATCCTTCAAAAAATGTGAATCCATCCTACATCATATGAGCCCTTGCTTTTAAGGTCAATTGCTTATAGCTTTCTAAGATCTTTAGTATACTTATCTGTATCCAAATCACTAACTGTCTTCCTAATGTTCCATGATAAGAATGTCAGTATATGCATACCAGACTCCAAATTTCTCTTCTATGTTTTGTTCTAACATTATTTATTTTGTCCTAAAATTATTTATTTTGTTAAGACTCCCATTTGAATTGCACATAATTAAAGACTATTAATCAACTAGGGAATCAATGGAAAGCAATTTCAAAGTTTATCCTAACCATTAAACTATATTATGACTAAACATGCAGTCTTATTTGACCTTCAGTTTTTTTGAATGAAAAAAAAAACAAAGTTATGTACTCACCAATGTTTCATCTGTGTTGTCCATTTTCATTCTTCCTCAACTGATGGGTTTGGATCTGATCCCTTGTATCCGACTTGGCCGTTGCTAATGATGCTTTTCTGGAGACCGAATCCAATTTGTAATGTGTAACAATGGTATGGGGAGTGGCCAAAGTTGCTGCTCCGCAAATATCATCCATGGACATTCTAGACGGAAAATCTGAGGCAGTTGCCATGGATCTAGTTGAATGGGCACGTAACGGGTTTGGTAAACTAATGTCCAGTTTGTTATAAATAAATGAAATACAATCAGTCAGCCACCTGGCTAAAATTCCTTTGACACCACCTTAGGAAGAAAGGATGCATTAGTTCATAATGTAACGTTATCCTTGTGAAAAATCAAGTAAGGATATTTTGAGGACAATGCTTGAATCTCAGAAATTCAACTGGCAAGAAGTAATGGCTACCAGAAAAAAATGTCTTCCAAAAAAGGTATTTAAGGTCACACTTGATTGCTGGTTCAAATTGGGAGTGACTAAGAGCTTGAAGTACCAGATTCAGGTCCCATGGGAGAGTAGGGTCTTTATAAGGAGGTCTTAGAAAAAGAGTGTCTCACAAAAATTATTTGCAGAGCTTATGAGAAGCAACCGAAAAACCCTCAACTCCAACATGAAAATTCGATATAGCTACTAACTGAATCTTAAATGTTGAGGAACTAGCTCCGCCTTTAAAAATATACCCAAAATTCCAGGATGTTATGTATGGGAGCTGAAAAAAGGGTCAACATTATTTTGGCGAGTGCAGTAAACAAACTTTTTCAATTTACTGGAGTCGAGTTTTCGTGAAGAAGGTCTTTGGGAAGATAAAAGTATATGTTGGACAGGTGAAGACAGCATAGGGTGTCTGGCTATTAATGGAATTGGAAAAGCCAAGCCGTCAGCCTGAGGTTTGATATGTCTGGATGAATCATGCCTGTTGTATGAGACAGGAGGTCTGGAATTGGGATCCAGAATCCAAGGTTGGTGAAGTAAATGAGGCAAAAGGAAAGTGAACCAAATCTGTTGAGGCTAGTAAGGTGCAATGAGGTTTACTATGCTCTTCAACATGGCAGCTTTCTGTAGGAATTTCGGAATAGCAGAATTGGCGGATAAGCATAAAGTAGACTGGGGGCCAATCATGAAGGAGAGCATCCCTCGGTGATTCCCCTTTGGGGGGAGCAGCTGCAAAGTAGCTGCTGCATTTTTTGTTTAGGGGACAAGCAAAAAGATTGCAGCAAGGCTAGCCCCACTGATGGAAAATCATTTCTGTTACATTCTTGTTGAGAACCACTCGTGAGATAGAAGATGCACCTGCTCAGCTTGTCTGCTGTCATACTGGACTTCTCTGGAATGCACATTACTATGAGAAAGAGATTGGATGAGATCGCCCATTGCCATGCTCTGAGCACGTTTCAACACAAGGATAAGATGTGGTTCCTCCTTGTTTGTTGATGTACCAAACTACTGACATATTGTCCATTTGAATTGCAATAATCCCCAAAGGAAGAGCATTCTGAAGAGCCTGCAACTCTAAAAGCACTGCTGTCATCTCTAGGACATTGATATGCAAGACCAAGTACCTTGGACTGTTTTCCCCAGAAAATGCCCTCCCCCCACCCCACCCAGGAAGCATGTCACTATGGCCTTAGGCTGAGGGGGAATGAATGGATGGCGTTGTAGAACCTGGTCCAATTGAATCTACCACTTGAGATTCCTCTTGCATGTGTGGCTGATTTGTATTGCAGTTGACATGGGTTGGCAAAGTATTGACCACTGTGTTGCTAGCATCCACTGAAGGATCCTCATGTAAAATCTGGCTAAAGCTACTAGTGTTATTGCCACTGATATTGATCCTAGAACTTGAAGGAATAAGTGGTCTGAAATCCTGGTACAGCAGATTATTTTTCTGACCTGTCACCTTATAGTCTGAACCCTTGAAAGAGGTAGTGAGGTTATCGTTGACTTTGTGTTGAACAGTGAGACGTCTTGCAGTTTATGGTTATCCCTGATAAGAACACGTCTGGAGAACCTGATCGCTTGCTGCTGTTAACTGATTCATGATTGGGGTGGTAATGAGCCAGCCATAATGAAACAGAAACACCCAGAATCCTTGCAGTCTCAAGTGAGCTGTTAATACTGCCATACATTTGGAAAACACCACAAGGCTGTGGTGAGACCAAAGGGCAGAACTCTGAATTGGAAATGACTGGTTCCCAGCTGGAAGTGTAAATATCTTCTGAATTGCCTGTTCATCTTTATGTGATAGTACACATCCTGAAGGTCTATCAAGCAAATCCAGTCATCCTTGCCCAGAAAAGGGAGAATGGACTGAACCATGACCATCCAGAACTTGGCACATCAAACTGATTTGTTGCTGAGATACAAAATTGGTCTCCAGTCTCCTGTTTTCTTTGACACTAAAAATAATCTTGAGTAAGTTCCAGATTCTAATTGGTCTGGTGGGACCTCTTGGATGACTCTTTTTTTCTAGAAGCTTTTGTACCTGAATTGCTGTTTGTTCCCTCTGACTGGGTGGAACATCAGGGATTTTTCTTAAAATTGGAGGAGGAAGGGATAATGGTATTATATAACCTCTGGAAATAATCCTCTGCACTCATGTACCTGTTGTTATTTTTAGCCAGGCTCTCTGGTGCAGGGATAGTTGATTCCTGATTGGTTCCAGAGGAGGGCAATTGGGCCTCCTTTCAGAAACACTGGAAGGGTCTATCAAAGAATGCATCTCTGGACCTCTGGTTTTGTGGGACACCTCTGCCATGGGGGCAGCATCTACCACTGGAGTTCCCCCCTACCCCTGGGGGAACTTCCTCCATGTGTGTCCTGGAAAGGTCCCTGGCACTATTTGAACCACATCTTTTTAGTACCTCATTTATTCCTTGAAAAGGATCTTTGAGGTGTCGAAGAACATACAGCCATGGCAGACAGGGTCTTTCCATCCTTCCCACACCTAGATAATGTGTTGTTCACTTTTGGTATATCCAAATTCACGCAAGTACAGACCAGGTGCATGGCCAGAAATAACTATAATTCACAAAAACAAAAACAAAAGGCCAGCATTCAATTGTCAGCACAAAATTTTTAATCAAACAATGATCATATCCACAATGGGAGCAAGAATAGCATACTGCTTTCGGCCATAAAGCCTTTCTCAGTGCAATAATCACAAATATACCCACCCCCTTCTTAAATAACAAAAATCCACACATCATTGGTTGATCACAAATGCTCATTAAATCCAGGAGAAAAAGTGCTCCTAATAAAATAATCCAGTTTTTCCTCTTTCCTATTTAATATATTGTGTCATCCTGATTTATCTGTAGTATTAAACATACTTTGATCTATAATAATAAACCTGAATCTGGCTGGGGGGCACTTAACTGTATGTTTGTAAAGGGAATTGGACTGCTGACCACATTTAACATCACTAACAATGCTCTGAAATATGTAGTTTTAATGGGCGAGAAGTTTGCCCTACATACAAGGCAGGCCATGTACATAAAACGAAGTAAATAACCCAGTCTGATTCTCAATTGCCATTAACAAATATATCAAATACCTGTGAAGCATTATGAGTAGCAAACTGTGTAGTGTTTGAAACATAGGGACAAAAACTACAATGATTACAAGGCTGACAGCCTTTCAATACATGCCGCTCTAAAGCAGTCTGCTGTAAACTAACAGTCCTATTATCCATCTTATGGTGAGTAAGCCAACCACCTAGTGTCCTACCCTTCCTATAAGAAAACAGACACCTAGAAGGTATCAGTTCCCTCCAGGTATCATCAGACAATAGTATTCCCCAATGTTTGTCCAGCAAATCAATCAACAAATGATGTACTACTACCATAACTGGTAATAAACACAAGTGGACATTCAAAATGGCCTTTTTTGTTTCTGTATTTAGGTAAGTCTGTTCTATCTAATTTCCTAACCGTGTCCCTGGAATGAATAATATCCTGACATTTATATCCTCTGTTGCAAAGCCTGGTAACTAATTCTTGTTCCTGCAAGGCAAATGTTTCATCCAAAGAGCAAATCCTAGAGAGCTGCATAAATTGGGCTTTGGCGATATTCCTGGCTATGTGCCATGGATAACAACTGTTAGCCTGTAGAATTGTGTTAACCTGTGGATGTTTCCTATAAACTTGGGTAGCTAATGTCCCATCATCCTGTAGATATATTTCCACATCCAAAAAAGTGATTTGTGTTGAATCAAAATTAAGTGTAAAATGTATACCCCACTTATTCTATGAATTCAAAAAGATAATCTGCATCCGAATGCCATACCAACTGACAGTCATCCAGATAATGCCACCAGATGTCCATAGATTCCAAATAAACATTATGTGTAGGGTCATAAATAATCTGTTCTTCAACGAAGCCCATAAATAAATCTGCATAAATTGGGGCAAATGATGCCGCCATAGCAGTGCCCTTAAGTTACAAATAGAATTCATCCTTAAAATAGAAAACATTTTTAGTTAACACATGCTCTGTTAGACAAATTAAAAAGGTGTTAAATCCTGGGTTGTAAAAAGAGACACAATTTAACCAATATTCTAAAACCATAAGACCTGCCCAGTGAGGAATGTTGGTATACAAAGTTAACACATCTAAGGTGCACATATGCCACCCAGGTTCTAATTGCATGTTCTGAATAACATTCAAGAATTCTGTAGTACCCTGTATACAAGATCCAACATGCCCTCAAATAATGAGTAAGAAAAGCTGATAAAGGTTCCATAATAGAACCCATACCAGAAACTATTGGTCTACCCGGAGGTTGATTAAGATTTTTATGGGTCTTTAGTAGCATGTAGAAGTACTGTTTTAATGGATCCTTAATCATTAGATGAAACATTGTTTCCTTAGATATAATCACCTTCTCTAAGGCAAGTTTCAGAAACTGATCAATATTAGACTTAAAAAACATGATAGGGTCCAAAAACATCCTCTGGTAAACTCGTTTGTCTAATAATTGTTTATGGGCCTCGGCCACATACATGGCCCAGTCCCAAACTACCATGGCACCTCCCTTATCCACTGGACTGATCACCAGTTGTTTATTCTTATGGAGGGTTAACAAAGCCTGTCTGTGAGAAGGGGATAAATTATTGAATGAAGCCTTAAAACAAGTGGCATATGTAAAATGCAGATCTCTTAACACCTGCTGTTGAAAAAATGCTACACACCCGTTGTAAGGGGGTGTAAATGTAAAAAATCTGAAATAAAAAACTGAGGAGTCATATTCTTTATGAATTTGTTTATTGTGAAAAAATACCTTAAGGTTTAACAATCTACAAAATGAAATGACATCCTGAGCAAACACATCTTCTGCAACAAAATAGCTAGGTATAAATCCCAGGTGTTTGTTAAGTAAATCAACTTCAATAGGAGATAAAGAGGAAGAGGATATATTAAGAACATTTGGACTATCTACTGTGGTATCATAAACGACAACAATGTTTCTAAGGTTGGTGTGTACTTACTGTGCTTGCGTCCATCCCTTCGGCGATACATAAAGGGAAACTATCATTTCTCTTTTTGGCAGCTGGAGAAACTAGTGGTGCCTCTGTGTTTGTATCTGTTGTAGAGGAAAACCCCTCACCAGATGTCACAGAAAAAACATCAGCTTTCTTAAGAATTGACTTTTTCTTTCTTTTACATTTTCCAGCTGACTGAGGGTGTTCTATATTCCCAGAAAACTTAACTGTTTTCTGAGCTGAGAACTGTTTACCATGTTTATTTTCCTTACAAGTTCTAGAAAATGTACTCATATGTGTCTTTAACTCCTTTTCTAACCCAATTAGATCTTTAGTCAACTGTACAAACTGTTCTCAGTAAAGGGAATCTTGTTCATATGATTTAATCTGTTCACAAAATCGACTAACCTGATTCACCAAATCAACAGTTTTATGTTCATAAAAAAAATATGACCCCCACAAATAACAGTGAGGCCTTTTGTTGGGCTTACTGTCATTCATAAATTAACTGCTCATCTGGACCTTTTACATATGGTTGTAAACGTAAACGAAGCCTCTGGGTGCCAGATTTTTAATATTATATGCCTATATTATCTTTCACTTTTGGGCCAAACAAAGATGTGCTGTCAAAAGGGATTAAAAAATATAAACAGTTTGACAGGTTTCACTAAGAAATTAGAACAATTTCACAATTTAAATTCTTATCTGCTCAAGAGTAACAGTCATCATGTCTTTTGCATAGAGTGGCACAAAGATCTGGGATACTTGGTGTTGGAGCATTATGGGGAAGGGAGAAGCTCGAGAGTTTTTGCTTGCCAAGAGCTTTAGCAATGGCCGAGTTGAATCCAAGGGATCGGATCCGAACCCATCAGTTGAGGATGGAATAAAAATTGACAACATCAGATCAAATGTTATGCAAAGTATCTGAGCCCCAAACAAGCCCGCCTTAGAGATCTAATTATAATCTCTTTACAACACCAGTAACTGAGGGCAGAAATCAAGCTTTGATTGAAATAAAAAGAGAGCAACTCTTCTGATACAAAGTGATATTACAGATGGTATGTAATTTACCGATATTGTGTTTACACAGTCAAGGACTGATACAGTCACCAAAATCCAGGATAAATATAAACATCTGTCTCCTGGTCCATATAACTACAACAAGGCTAATTTAAGAAATCCTCTACACTGGAGCTATCAAGAATGTTACATTGCACAGTACTACAGACAGAATTTAATAAATTAGTTTATGAAATTCATAGGTGATGTAAAATAGCTGCACTTCTGTGCTGGTGTGATCACTGCACTTCCTGATAGTATTGGACTAGGTTATTCATGCTTAATCTATGGGGAGGGAGGGAGTCCACTTTGAACTCCAGTTATTGATAGTGTTTGCATATGTGTAAATTTGTATGAAGGGGCAGAGGGATGCATCCCCTGGCATCTCAGGAGTAGCTCTGGCTATACGTGGGGATTAGGGTTTGTTCCTAACTTAAAACAGTGACTATGAAGGAAGCTGCCAAACAGTTAATAAAGTAGATGCATGTTTATCCAAAGCATGAGAAAGTAAATCTGCAATTGCAGCATAGTAATAGCCTATTTCAAGTTTCACAATTAAGGCAAATGTCCACTGGAAGACAATATGCTTTTAGTATGGAAAATGACCTTAGTAATAATTATTCACAAAGTGATGATGTCATTCTAAGGGGATCCAGTATCTGTCTGCCTAGGATGACATGATCGAGAAACCACGATGCTTTGCCAGAGATGGCCTGCACCTGTCGCTCCTGGGATTCTGGATACTGGCTAAGGCTCTAGCCACCCCTATAGTGCCTTTTTTAGGCAAGGTTCAAATGACAAATTCACCACAGTAACAAGTACAAGCAAGTAGAATCTGAGGGTATTGCTACTCAATGCTAGAAGTCTAAACCTCAAAATGCACTCACTCAAGGCATTCCTTAAAATGGAGAACATCGACATCTGTGCAGTGACAGAGACTTGGTTCAAGGCTCCAGAGAGTACCCCTGCATTACCAGGCTATAATTCATACCACACCTTTTGGCCACCTAACCTAGACCGAAACACTAAAGGCAGAGGCGTGTCCATATTCATTAAGGATATCCACACCTCCAGGCTAGTTGCTCAGCATAATGCATCCGAGATTATCCAAATGTAACTAACTCTGGGCAAAACCGCAATCCAAATTGTAGCTTGCTACAGATCCCCCACCATGCCCCAGGATTCCCACTCCTCATCTCTTGATACACTGGAAAATATTAGGGTACAACCTAACACCCTAATAATGGGTGATTTCAACTACCCCACCATTAACTGGGAAAACTACTCATGTACCAACTCTTGTGCTCAACGTTTTCTGGAATTCATAAATTCCAATGCCTTGGATCAACTTATCCACACCTCCACCAGGGCCAGCAATATCCTAGACCTGGTTATTACCAACATGGGCAACCGATGCTCTACACCAGAGGTCAATTCCTTGTTGGTCAGATCTGACCACAAGCTAATCACCCTAGACATCCACATCCCTCCCCCACCCCCCATTAGGGAAACCACTGTAAAAAAATTTCTCCAAAGCCAACTTCACACTTCTTAAGACAGAAGTGGCAAACTTCACGACACCCATGCTGACGGACAATAGAGGTATGACTGCTGAATCCTACACAAATGCACTTTATAAGCATTTACACGAGTGCATGGATTGTGCAATCCCTAACAGAACCAAGATGTTATCCGCCAAAAAAAAAGGAAGCCAATCTGGTGGTCCTCTGTCTTAAATAAACTCTACAACAGAGGAAAGAAACTGTTGCAAAAAAAGAGTAAAATCCCATGATTGGAGGAACTCCCTGGTCAGCCTCAGTAAGAAGCTGAGATCCCTCATAAAATCCTCCAAAACTAGTTATGAAAACAAAATCGCCACTGACTCTAAAGACAACCACAAAGCATTCTATAGATATGTCAAGAATCTCAATGGCAACACTCAGATCTGCTCTGAGATACAGAACCAACTGATATTGCCAACATCCTGGCAGATAGGTTCAGTGCTAACTTTACCTCCCTCTCATCCCCTAAAGGGCCCATCTCTATACTGGAAGAATGCAAAGTTCCTGTAATCACGTCTGCACAGGTAAAAAACACACTCTCCAAAGCCAAGAACACAGCATCCATGGGACCTGACAGCATCCCAGGCTGCATTCTACATGAACTACAGAATGAACTGGCACCCCACCTAAGCACCATGTTCAATGATAGTCTCACCTCAAGCTATGTGACCAGTGAATGGCACACAGCGACGGTTATCCTACTCCACAAAGGGGAAGCCACCATGGACCCTGGAAACTACTGCCCCATTAGCCTGATGAGCCTGGTCTGCAAGGCTATGGAATGTATCATCATGGAACTTATAAACAATGACATTGGTAATCTCCAAACTCAGGATCCCACCCAGTATGGGTTTGTAAAAGGCAGATCATGTCTCCTAAACCTGATAGACTTCTTTGAAGCAGTCACCAAAGCCGTAGATGAGGGTAAGGTGGTTCACACAGCCTATCTAGATCTCACCAAGGCTTTCAACAACAACCCCCACTTTGGAATTTTAGATAAACTCACTAAACTAGGTATAAATCCCTATGACACAAGATGGGTTGCCAACTAACTCACTGACAGAACCCACACTGTGAAAGTAGCAGACCCCAAATCCAACTTCAGACCAGTGACAAGTGGAGTACCACAGGGTTCAGTCCTGGGTCCTCTCCTGTTTGGTATCTACTTCTCTGAAGTACAGGCTAATACAGAAGGTCTTTGGCTAAAGAAGTTTGTGAAAGAAGTTTCCAGATGACTGCAAACTAGGAGCCATAATCAAAACTCCAAAAGATGTGGACATCCTACAAAAGGGCCTCACTGAGACAGATGCCTGGTGTCAAAGCCATGGCCTCAAGCTCAGTGCCAAAAAGTGCATTGTCATCCCTTTTGGTAAAAACTCTGTACCCATGAACTACCACATAGGCGGTAGTCTACTTAACACCGAAAGTGTGATAAGAGACCTTGGGACACAGGTGGACAGTAGTCTCTCCTTTGATAATCACATCACCACAGTAGTCAGGAAATCCTTCTATGTGGCACACCTCATCACAAAAGGTTTCTCATCCAGGAAAAAAGAGGTCATTGTTCTCCTCTATTCATCACTCATTAGACCCATTATAGAGTACAATGCCCCTTTTGGTATGTACCTCACAAGACATCTACAACAACTGGAAAGGCCGCAGAAATACCTCACAAAGAGGATTACTGGCCTCAAACAGATGTCTATGCAGACTGTCTCAAAAAACTGCAGCTTTACTCCATCACATATTGCCTACTCAGAGGCGATCTCTGCCTAACACACAAAGGTATGTCAAACCCAGAGCTTTTGGGCATGCTCCACTTAAAGAAATCCCAATCCCTCTGAGCTACATACTCTAGGGACCTAAACCTTGTCATCACAATAAACAGAACATGCTTGAGGGATAGATTCCTGTCCCAGGGACTTCCCATACTCTGGAACAAACTACCTATCTATATCAAACAAAGCTCCTCATTAGCACTCTTTAAGAAAAATCTTGATGATTGGATGGGAGATAGGAAATTCACCCCGGGGATCACTTCTGTGGCTCTGCTCGACAGTGGCACAGGAAAATCATTTTCTTGGGTGGCGAAAGCCAGGGTACCTTTTGGCTAGGCTTATATAGGCCCTAGGGCCTATAGCCTAGTACCTACCAATGAACCAATGAACCCATGATTTCAAGGATTATGTTAAAAATTGATTCACCCATCACTGTCAGTATTAACAGGTTATACAACATACTACTGAGAAAACATTTTTGAATGGCAGTAGCAGTTCTTTGAAAGGTGAAATTTCAGAACACTGAAAATTTCAGTACTTGCAAAACTCAAAGAACTAATCAATTTAGAGCAAACCACCTGTCCTATGTCTCTAATTGAAGGGTTGTTCCTTTGTACCCCTTACTAAAACTACTAACTGTGAAATTGCTATATATTGGGCTGAGTTATACTGAGAAAAACAAAGTGTTTTTTAATGCAAAATCTGGATTTTGTTTTTAATTCGCAAATTTTCCATAATGATTCTTTTGAGTGTGCCAGCCTTCAATGAGATGTTAAATTGAGATCCCATTAGTTTAAGTTTGTGCTGGCTCATGTGGATTTGTGGATTTAAAGATCTAGTACCTTGAGTCTCCACTGAAAAGAGGCCTTTAACCTAGAGGGACTAACCTGGCCAGCAAATAAATAAACAAATAAATAAAATGTTCTCTCTGTTTTTATCTTATGTGGTTAACAAACTAACTAACTAAATAAGAAACCTTTTTAGATCTTCCAAGTCTGGAAAATGGCCACCTTAAATAGGATCATAGGACGTTATTAGGCTAATGGCCCTAGGGCTCTTACAAGCCTAGTCACATTCTACCCTTATTTCTATGATCAGAACCACTTGCCCCTGTCCAAGAGGGACACAGGTGGAGCCCCTGGGGTGAATTTAAGGTTACCCTTCCTATCGTCCAGACTACATTTGAAGAGGGCCAATGAGGTGCTCTTTTTGACATGAAGTGGGAGTCTATTCCAAAGGTGTGGTAACCTCTAGGAGACAAATCTGTCCTTCCAGCAGGCTCAATTAATGTCACATACCAGATTAAGGTCTTTAGAGCCAGTGACCCATGTACCATTTGACTTGCAGATATGCAGCATGTCCAGTAAACCATGGTCAAAGATTGTCTTATATACAAGGCATAGATCGCTTCTGAGTACTCTGTATGAAACAAAATAAAGTGCCATTCCTTTCAGATAATCCACATAGGGCAGATGCTGAAGACCTTGAATTTTCCTTGTGAGGAAACTTTGTTGTCTCTTCCAATTGCTGCAGGTGCTTCGAAAGGTACATACAAAAAGGGGCATTGTACTCAATTATTAGCCTGATGTGGGAAAAGTACACAGAGGTTATAACTTCTGTTTATCTGGATGCAATGCACTTACTTATGAGATGAGCAATATAAAATGCTTTTCTTACCACTGTGGAGACATGGTGATCAAAGGTAAGGTTGCGGTCAACCTGTGAGCCCAGGTCTCTCACCACTGAGTGCATACTTAGTGTGTTGTTATTGATGTGGTAGTTAGCAGGAATATTGTACTTACCAAAAAGGATAATAATACATTTTTTTGCATTGAGTTTAAGGCTATGACTTTGGCACCAATAATTTGTTTGTGTAAGACCCTTTTCTAGGATGTTGACATCATTTGAAGATTCTATGACTGTTCCCAGTTTGCAGTTTTCAGCAAGCTTTGTCAACCACATACCTTTAGTTTTAGCTTGTAATTTGGAGAAATAGATTCCAAACAGTAGAGGTCCCTGTATTGATCCCTGTGGAATATCACTGGTTACAGGTCTGTTGTTGGAGGTGGATTCCCCTATTTTGACTATATGGGCTCTATCAGTGTGCCAGTTAGCAACCCATCTAATAATATAAGGGTTGATACCTAGTTGGGTGAGTTTGTTAATGATGCCTGAGTGGGGGATAGTGTCAAAAGCCTTGGTTAAGTCTAGGTAGGCTGTATGCACAGATTTCCCCTCATTGAGGGCCTTTGTGACTGTCTCGAAGAAGTCCACCAAGTTTAACAGGCATGATCTCCCTTTGACAAATCCAAACTAATTAGGGTCAAGTGTTTGGAGATTACCTATATCTTTGTTGATAAGGTCCATGATGATTTGCTCCATGGTCTTGCAGATAAAGCTAGTCAGGCTAATAGGTCTATAGTTTCTGGGGTCAGTGGAAGCACCACCTTTGTGCAAAGGAATAACATTGGCCGTTTTCTATTCAGCTGAAATGAAGCCAGTGCTTAGACTATGATTGAAAAGAGTACCCAGTGGTGTTGCTAATTCTTGTTTGAGTCCATGTAGGATGCAACCTGGGATGTTATCAGGTCCCACAGAGGCTGTATTTTTGGCCTTAGAGAGGGCGTTTATGACTTGCTCTTTAGAGATACAAGGTAGAGGACAGGTGGTAAGGATGTCATGAGGTACGTGTGGTGGGGACAGGGGAGTGACGTTTTCAAAGAACATGTTGGCTAACAGGTTGGCTATATCCACAGGGTCAGTTTATGTGATATCATTAACTACCAGTTCAGCATAAATTTGGGCCTTTCCTTTTAGGTTATGGATGTAACTAAAGAATGCCTTATGGTTGTCCTTAGTTGAGGAAGCTATTTTGGAATCAAAGTTTTTTGGAGGACTTCACAAGAAGTGTTATTTGCTTGTTTAAGCTGAGGAGGGAGTGTTTCCAGTTTAGGGCTTGCTCCCTCTTACTCTTAGACAGCAATTTCTTCCTCTTATTGTAAAGCCTGTTAATGGCAGTTGTCCATCAGGCAGGTTTGCTCTTCCTTGAGGAGCTTGTTTTGGTCCTATCAGGTACAGCTGAGTCAATACAGTTATACAGGTGTTTGTATAAAGCATTGGTGTAGAGCTTGACATAGTTGCCAGTTCCATCTGAGGGGGAAGTGTGGCAAAGCTATATGTGTAAGAGGTTATAGTCTGCTTTGGAGACGTTGTTTAGTTTAGTTGCTGTTGGGGGGGGTGTCAGGTGTGTTAGTTACATTGAATGAGACTAATTTGTGGTCAGATCTTACTAGGGAAGACCTAAAATTGGGGGTGCTACAGTGCTCCTCCATATTGCTAAGCACCAGGTCAAAGATGTTGGTACCCTTTGTTGGGAGTTTCAACCAGCTGGTCCAGGGCACTGAAGTTAACAAAGTCGAGAAACATTTGGCCAAGAGAGTTAGAGCACAAGTAATTTATCCAGTCAATGGATGGGTAGTTAAAGTCGCCCAAAACCATGGTGTTCGGATATATCTTGATAGACTCAAGTAGATCCAAATAGGCAGAGTGGGTGTCCTGATTCATGGAGGGGTCCTGTAGCTGGCAATGACTTAAATAGGTGTCCTACCAACAAATAATTGTACATGAAGTATCTCCAGGAAATCATAGTGTTTAACCAGTCTGGAGGTGTATTTATCTTTAATGAATATTGATACACTGGCTCCTTTATGCCTATGCGTATGCCTTCAGTTTGTGGTCTGAACATGTGGAAGGAGGTGTAGCCTGGTATGGCTGGGGTGGTCTCCACAGCCTTGAACTAGGTCTCCGTGACTGCACAAATGTCTATGTCTTCCAAGGTGAGGACTACTGCCAGTGAGAGCAGTTTCATGTTAAGACTCCTAGTGTTTAGCAGCGTAACCTTGTGGTTGTGTTTAGATGGAGTTTTTACATCGGGAATTTTGTCCTAGAGACACTGCATAAAAAAGGCACTATGGGGGTGGCAAGATCCTTAGCCAGTAGCTGAAATCCCAGGGATGACAGATGAAGACTATCTCTAGCAAAGCATCATGGTCTGTCAATCATGTCAGCCCAGGCTGACAGATACTGTATCCCCTTAGAATGACACCAAAAGCTAAGACAATTATTGAAGTCAATCATGTTCTGTTTGCATTGAGGCATCATCCTAGGTGAAGGTAAAATGCTGCTTAAGGCTAGGGACATACCAGCCTGAGACACACAGTCCAAGAGCTCAGTCATGTCTCTCTTCATATGGTCCGGAGAGGTACATCTCAAGTCATTCTCACCAACATGGACTATCACAGAGTCATAACAGTACCTGTTTTTGAGAGACTTGGGTGCATGTGTGATATGGTGGATCCTGGCACCTGACAGACATCTGATGGGTTCCTATTAGAACGACGAAAAAGCATTTTGTCGAATGCGTTTTCATCGACCCTTAAACAGCGAACAGGCAAAACAGGGAAGTGGCTGTTCAGTGAATTCTTTCCCTGGGAAAGAAGTCATGTGACCGCTTTGTTACTTTGCCGTGTTCTGCACTGTAGTGTGGTCTCAGAGATTCCCTTATCCGGTATAGATCCTGAACGTAAATGAGTAACAGTTACTGACCTTAGGGTTAGGGTGCGGGTTAAGGTAAGTGCATATGTTTTAAAGTGTTTACTTTTTTTTTTGCATTAGATGTACGGTTGTGTTAAGTGCATATGTGTTTTCAGCTGTTTACTTTTTGTTTGGGGGTAGAATTAGGGTTAAGGTAAGTATGTATGTGTTTGGAACTGTTTACTGTTTTTTTTTTGTTTGGAATAGTGATTTCTTTTCCTAGGAAAGAAATCGCTGTTCTGAGGTGTTGACATTTTCAGCTTTCGCTGAAATAGGGTCGATTAAACATCATTCACTGTTTTAAGCATTCGATGTTTTAATATCGACCCCAGCTGACCATGACCTTCTCCTTATCCAGCCTCATGAGAGGGACATCTGTGTGCCTCATGATGGAGTCACCTATGACTAACATGTTTGGTATTGTGTTTTGCCTTAAGGGCTTAACAGGTAGGACACTGGTGCATGAGCTATTATGGGTATTGTGTTCTGCAGAGGAAATATTATGTGTAGAGTGCTTGTGTTTGTGTTTGGGAGGTCTCTGGTGTTTAGGTATAATTCTGGTGAGGACCTCCACATATGTAGGTATGTGTGATGTGGGTTTGAGTGGAGTAGAAGGTGAGGTGTGCATGCTGACAATCTGCTCAATGTCATATATACTGACTGGTGTGTGAGAGAGCATGGATTTAAGGTTGTTAATATAGTTGCATCTCTCATGTGCTGAGTTTGTGTGGATTAGGAGTAGAGGGTTGTTAGTGAACATGAGGCAGTTGCTACACTGCCTAAGGATGTCCATGTTGACCAAGCTGACTGGAGAAACTGTGGGAAATTGTCCATCCATAGTGTTAGGTAAATTTATATGGTCAGGAAAAGAGGTCGCACTTAGGAATGGCTAGTGTGTGAGAGGTGTGTTGGTACCACTGAGGTTAGGCTTATGTGACCTTTTATAGTTAAGGGTATTGAGAAGGTGCATCTTTATTTAGCTTCTTATGACCTGCTGAATTTTCAACAGTCTGGCTACAGGCCTAACCACAGGAATGAGGCAACCCTTTTAAGTTATGCATGATCTGCTAATAATAAGACATAATCCATTATTTCCACATTGTCATTCTTGGTCTCACACATACTTCTGACACAGTGGAACATGGAATTCACCCTGACCAACTGCATATCCACCATGGACTTTCACCCAGAATCCATGTCTGGTTTGCCCTTTACTTTTAAGGGTGTACTCAGCAGGTGGTTAGACACAAGTTACTCCAGAAGCCACCCAACCACTGACCTTTGGGGTATCAGGGCTTAATTTTGGCTCCCCTATTGTTTACAGTGTACCTGTTAGATTTAGTGTATATCAGTTTGGATACTTTTCTAGAAAATATAAATACATAAAGAAACAAATTACTATAACACTTTGAATGATTTTGTAGCTTTTGTTTCTAGTGTTATGACATAGACATACAAATGTTAATGATGAACAGAGGAAAACTTTGAAGCTAAAGTGGGAGACAGTAGTGAAAGCTAAGGTGATTAAAAACACAGCTGATATTCCCTTTTAAAATACTACATTTCCAAACCAGACTTCTGGAACCAGGAAAACAGCATTCTGATAATTTGTCTTAAGAGTATCATCCTTACCCTTATGTTTGAATTTTGTGTGTGTGTGTCCACATGTGCTAGTCTATGTATATATATGGTTTCAGTTCAGAATCTCGAATTACTGAAAACCTGAACTTCATATGGTCGAGACCATATGATCGAGTTTTCAGAAACTCGAAATTCTGAAGTGAAATTAAAAAAAAAATACCCAAACACATCCTTTCTGTAGGGGGACAAGCCCCCCTGCACCATCTCTACTTAAATATACCATCTCCGTGATCGCACTATAGTGAGGCAATGGGAAATCTCACATTCTGCGCTTCTGCATACGGTGTGTAACAGGAGATCTCCCTTTTCCCCAGTCAGTGCGATCTCGGAGTTGGTATATTTAAGTAGGGGGGTGGGGGGGTGCAAGGGGGCCTGCCCCCTGCAGAAACGATGTCTTTGGGTATTTCACTTTGGAATTTCGAGTTTCTGAAAACTCGATCATATGGTCTCGACCATATGAAGTTCAAGTTTTCAGTAATTCGAAATTCTGAAGTGGAATCATATATATATATATATATATATATATATATATATAGATATATATTATATATATATATATATATATATATATATATATATATATATATATATATATATATATATATATATATATATATATATATATATATATATATATATATATATATATATATATATGTATATTTAACATTTGTTTACTGTGAAAGTCCGACTGGACATAGGTCCTTTTTTCAACAGAGGCCCAGGGAGAAATGCTCCAATTATAAGTAGTAAGAATTAAATAATACAGTCATAGCTGGCCTTAGGCATAGGCCAACTAGGGATCACCTAGGGCACTGCCCTAGCAGGGGCACTTTTCCACTATTTATTTGGTGTAGGTAGACCAGGATGAGGGCACCGGGTGGTGAGGTGGGGGGGGTGCCATGGAGGCTTTTTGCCTGGGGGACCAGTTGACCTAAGGCCACTCCTGAATACAGTAAGCACATATAAGTTTATACAATTAAAGTAATAAAGAAAAGCACATTTTTATACAGGTAATCATAGTTGTCAATTGCAATAGAGCAAGCAGATTTTTATAAAAGGTAAGTAACGTATACATGGTGAGATACATAGAAAAAAATAGTTTAGTGGCTAGAGCAAATAAAAATACTTGGAGACATCCACAATGCATATGTACAGAGCTAAATGCTGGAAACGTACTATTGTGTAGAGGTGGGTAAGTTTGACTCCTGCATGATTCTGCATGGTTCAGAGAGATGAAGAGAACAGGAGTTATTTTAATGCATGAATGTTTGTGTGTAGGTGACACTGAGTAGACTTTGGATAATGAAGCTGAATAGTAGTATTAGATTAGAAGTGCTAAGAGTGGGGTTAGCCAGGATGGTTACAAGGGCAAAGCCAAGTGTCTATTAAATGTGATTTTAGTAGGATTTTAAACTGTGGCATAGAGTTACTATTGGTTATACTAGATGGGAGGTTTATAGTGCAAATGTGTGCATCTGACTGACGCAGATTTGCCAATGAAATACTATACAGCACGTTGCAGTGTATATCACAAGGCTGTTCAGAAATTACTCCTTATTTTTCCTAATGTAAAGGCCATATAGCACTGGGGGCAGATGCAATCCATAATGTAGTGGAGTATGATCCCAGCAGGTATGTGACTCTGACCGCCAGCACACCAGATTCACAGTTTCATTAGAGACTTAGATTTCAGGATGCAGGCCAGCCACAACCTCATGTGCTGCCTCAGTACCTCATCCCAACTTATTCTGTTATACTAACTTATTCTGTTATACCATTAAGTGTTGTTATACCACCAGATCATGCTGTAACATGCCTTTCCATTAAAAATACAATGGTATGCATCTTAGTCTTAAAATGATGCATGTTTAAGAACCACAACTGGAATGGGTAGTTACATTAAGGTGTTCAAATATGCAGATTGCACTTAGCTAAAGCAGAGTGTATCTAGAATGCTTAGTGTGACCCTAAGCTATATAAAATCCACTAGGGGGGATCCACCTTGGATCCCGGGAACTACTGCCCCATCAGTCTGATGAGCCTGATCTGCAAGGGCATGGAACGCATTATCATGGAACTTATAAACAAAGACATTGGCAACCTTCAAACACTGGACCCCACACAGTTTGGGTTCATGAAGGGCTGATCTTGTCTCCTGAACCTGATTAACTTCTTTGAATCAGTCTTCAGAGCTTTGGACGAGGGTAAGGCGACCGCACAGCCTATCTGGACCTCGCCAAGGCCTTCAACACCATCCCCCACTCTGGAATCATAGATAAACTTACTAAGGTTCATAGGTTCATAGGTTCATACTAGGCTATCTGCCCTAGGGCATTTATAAGCCTAGCCAGAGTGTGTGTGGCTTTCACCACCCCTTAGGATGAGAATACTATACCCATTAGTTTGCTGTGCCTCTGTCCAGCAGTGATACAGAGATGATCGATCTCCCATCCAAGATTTCTCTTGAACAGAGTCAGTGAGGCTCTGCCTCACATGGACTGGGATTCTGTTCCATAGTGTAGGAGTCTCTGGGTGATGAATCTGTCCCTCCAGCACGTCCTATTTATATCCGTGTTGAGGTTTAAGTCTCTTGGATTTGGATTTTGAGGTGGAGCATGTCCATTAATTCGGGTTGGACATGGCCTTGTATGTCAGGCACAGATCACCGAATAGAGCTGGAGTTTCTTCAGTCGGGCATCCATATGTTTGAGCCTTTATCCTTTTGGTGAGGAACTTTTGGGGTCTTTCCAACTGCTGCAGTCAATCATTGGTCTGATAAGTGAAGAGTACAGGTCTCCTGATCTGGATGCATGATCAGGTGGGCAATGTAGAAGGTCTTCCTAACCACTTTGGCAATATGAGTGTCAAAAGAGAGGTTACTGTCAACTTGGGTCCCCAGGTCCCTGATAACTTCTTCCGTGTTTAATGGATTACCACCTATGTGGTTTACCTTGTTTTTCCCAAAGGGTATGACTATACATTTTTGGCATTTAGCTTAAGGCCATGGCTCTGGCACCAGTTATCCATTTCTATGAGACCTTTCTGGAGGATGTCTGTGTCTGATGGAGTGTCAATTATGGTGCCCAGTTTGCAGTCATCTGCAAATTTTGTCAGCCAATCCCCCTATGTTTGCCTGCACTTCAGAAAAATAAATGCCGAACAAGAGGGGTGACTGACTCAGAGTCTGACATGGCACCAGGAACTCTAACCCTGTGTGTTCTGTCCTTGCCAGTTTGCAACCCATCTTGTGACATATGGGTTTACATCTAAGCTGGTGAGCTTTTCATTGAGTTAGCACACAGCCGGGGACACCGTCCGTCCCATTGATGCTGTGTTTTGCTTTAGAGAGAAGAGCTCTCACCTGGGCATCTGAGATGTTTGGGAGGCTAGACTCTGGTGGGATAGATATTAGGAGAAATTTGCACTGAACCTGTCTGCCAGTATGTTGGCAATGTCTGTGGGTTCAGTGATTTTTATCATTTTGACTATTTCTGAGCATATCTGGGAGTTTCCACCCAGGTTTCTAACATAGCTAAAGAAGGCTTTATGATTGTCTTTGTGTCATTAATTTTTCTTTCAAAGTTGGCCTTGGATGATTTTATGAGTGATCGTAGTTTTTTGCTAGTATTGATCAGAGATGCCTTCCCATTTAGGATTTTGCTCTGTCATGTAGTAGTTGTAGAGTTGAGTCCACCAGACCGGGCGCCTGCCTTTGGTGGAAAAGGTCTTGATTTTATTAGGGATTGCTTGATCCATACATTCCTGGAGGTGCTCATAGAAGGCATTTGTAAGGGTTTCAGCATAAATCCCTATGTCACTCAATGGGTTGCCAACTGGCTTACTGACAGAACCCAGACTGTAAAAGTAGCCAAATCCAAATCCAGCTCCAGACAAGTGACAAGTGGAGTACCTCAGGGTTCACTCCTGGGACTGCTCTTGTTTGGCATCTACTTCTCTAAAGTACAGGCCAACACTAAGGGACTCTGGCCAACAAAGTTCGAAGATGACTGTAAACTGGGAGCCATTACTGAATCCCTAAATGATGTGGATATTCTACAAAAGGGCCTTACAGAAACAGATGCTTGGTGCCAGAGCCATGGGTTCAAGCTTAATGCCACAAAATGTATAGTTATCCCCTTTGGGAAAAAACATGTACCTATGAATTACCACATATGTGGCAGTACACTAAACACTGAAAGTGTGATGACAGACTTAGGGATACAGGTGGACAGTGGTCTCACCTTTGATAACCACATCACCAGTAAAGAAATCCTTCTATGTGGCACACCTCATCACTAAGGGCTTTTCATCCAGAAAAAAAGGAGGTCATTGTCCCACTGTACTCATCCCTCATCCTCATTAGACCCATTGTAGAGTACGACACCCGTTTGGTATGTACCTCACAAGACATCTGCAACAGCTGGAAAGGCTGCAGAAATACCTCACTAAAAGAATCACAGGCCTAAAGCAGATGCCCTATGCTGACCATCTAAAAAAACTCCAGCTATACTCTGTGGCATATCGTCTACTCAGAGGCAATCTCTGCTTAACATACAAGGCCATGTCAAACCCTGAGCTGTTGGACATGCTCCACTTAAAGAAATGCCAATCCCTCGGAGCCACATGCTCCAGGGATCTAAACCTTGTCATCACAATGGACAAAACATGCTGGAGGGATAGGTTCCTGACCCAGAGACTCTCCATACTCTGGAATAGACTGCCCATACATGTCAAGCAGAGTGCCTCCTTGGCCCTCTTCAAAAGGAACCTTGACGATTGGATGGGAGATAGGAAATTCACCTCGGGGATCACATCAGTCACCCTGCTAGACAGGGGTCCAAGGAAGTAAATATTGTGGGAAGAAATATCCAGGGAATTGTTATGGCTAGGGTTGTATAGGCCATAGGGCCAATAGCCTAATACCAACCTATGAACCTATAAAATGAGAATCTTCATGATTCCACCCACTGTCATTAAAATATGTGAAGTATAAGGAAGTCACAATAATTTTACTTGTAGGTCTTATGGAAGAAAATGTGGATATCTGAATAGTGGCAAGAACAAACATTTCTATTCAGGTCATTTCGGGTAATATAAATTAGAAGTGGATTTGCAGCACTTTACACATGAACTGCTATCACTCTGTTTCAACAGATATGTCACCAGAAAGTCATGTGACCAGTTCATGATAGGAGGAAATCTTTTGTAACTACTATGTAGTTTCTTAAAATATATCTAATCAATATGTTTTAGTTATTCTTCTATTCTTTGTCGGAAAGTGCAAAGTCTTCTGTCCTCCCTGGTGTGCCTGGCCTTTGCTCCACCCACACCATCTTACCTATATGTACTAGCTACATGACCATAAATGCAGAAAAAAGAAAGCTGTAAAGCTTTCAGTGAATGCCAATGCAGAAATAGAAACCATGCTGTAGCCATTCCCAGTGGGAACAACAATTGATGAGTTGCCTATTAGGGAACTGTGATGATTTGAAACCTCACTCACTTTACACTTGATCAAAAAGGAGAAAAGCCTGTTTTTAATCTTCATGATGTAAATTAATACTATTCACACTTATATTAGCTACTCACTACTTAAATCACTACCTGAAACGGTAATCCTTTTTTGATGTTTTAAGAATAAAGTTCCATCCTTCGATTAATGTAAATTGGTGTTTAAAATTTTATGTTTTTCTTTTCCTCACTGGTTTTGATTTTCTGATTATCCAGTATATCACTGAACACTTAACCAGTCTTTCTTTCCATACTTAAAAGTGTGCAGAAAGAAATCAGGTAGGCAGACCCCTTTACTTAGTTTGTAAAAGAAATAAAGAAAGATGTGAATGCCTACACAAATGTAATACTATTATTAATTTCCCTTTAGCTTCAGTTTCTGAACATCAGCCTGTATCTTCTTTGCGAGCTTTAGTTGCTGCAGGCAATTTAGCTTTGCACAAAACCTGATAGATTTCCAGGCCATTGTAGCTCCACAGAAATTAGATAAAATGATTCAAATGATACTTGTAACAGTTTCACTCACTAGTGTAACATAGCTTGTGTCTTTCTAACTTTAATCAAAACCAACAGTAACAAAATTAAAGTTAACTAGCACAGTTTTTGGAAAGCAATACTCCACTGCCATACATAACTGAGGAAACCCCGTCTCCTTAATTGGCTTCCTGCTGTGTTGCCAGTCAGAAAGTCTTCATTAACACGTAGCATTCCTTCTTCATCCTTTGTCTCCAAACTTTAACCAAAAGATGCCTTCACTTTTTCATTTATTCAGTACTGTTTTGCATATTTACAAGAAATGAATGCATCACCAAGTGTAGTCATTATGTGACTGAAATCTCTTTTCTTTTAAAGGCTATAATGCCAATTGTTCTTATCTTCCTGACCGTTTGTGCATTCCTACCGATACATAATTAAGGAAAATTTATGCAGAACACCAGCTGTAACTGGCATGCTGTGTTATAACATGCATTCTTTGACACTCTCAACAGCATGTTTGAGAACTCAGTAGAGCCACTTGCTCTGTATTTCATGCAGGTTATATTTCTGGGGTGCATGGAAAAATTTTAGTTTCAGAAGATGTCTTTTTTTTTTCTCCTGCTTTGGCACACCATGAAATCCAAAGTCTCTATGGTTTTTCTGTTAAACCTAGCTGTAACATTCTTGGATACTGGCAATTAGTAATAACTGGGCAAACAGTTCATGACACTTTCTGTAGTATTAGAAAAGCCTGTTTTCGATTTTTCCTGCTAGTACCAGGAGAACCCCATGAGTTTTTGAAGAGAAGGAAATCTTACAGAACAGACTTTCACTTGTATTCAAACATGAGATTAACATATCCCATAGCTGGGATATATTATCCATTCCAGAGACAGCAGTCAGGATGTCAAAAGTGGTCAGTGCAACTATGCTGCCCTAACCTGCTTGCACCTGAGGGTTTATGTTAAGTTTCAGTATCTCAATGAAAGCAGGCAAGGTAATAAACTGGAAGTTAATGAATGTGGCAGTGTATGAAGTCAATGAAGGGACATTGTTTGCTGTGGTACAATGTTACTAACAATTCCTTGTGTGGACAAGTAAAGTGGTTAAGAACATTACAAATTTGTTTCCATTATCCATATCATCACAGTTTAGTCATTTTACCCAGTATAATTCTCTGCCCCAAATGTTTAATTCTGTAAAATTTCTAAAAATTGGATACTTCAATGTCATATTAACTGGCAAATCAATGTTTATATGTTGGAATGGATGCACCCATACAAAGTCTGAACTTAAGGAAATATATATCGGAAATACATGTGCCAGATGTGTCAAATTTCCATTATATACTACACTTAGACCAAAGTTAAGCTTAATATTCAATGCTTCAGAGCTGGCAGTGGTGAACTTAGCTCTATTAAATATGTGATTTTCAAGGGATCCATGTTGAGAACTCTGAATACAATGCAGTTATTTTCTTTTATAGGAGATGGGCTACTCACCATAATCTTTCTTGCAGTATTTTTTCATGTTAATCTTAAGTTTTCCTTTTGAGGCCTTGCAGTATGTGTCACAGTCTGTACAAAGAAGAAAAAATGAAAACAAGTTAGACTTCAGAAAGAGAGAGAGAACAGTAAAAATATACTTTTCTGAATTACTGCTGAACTCAGGATATCCAACTGCCAGGTTGATTTGTTTTGTCTAATAAGGCTTATGGGGGCATTCATAATGCCTTAATTTCTATAGACATCCCTTCACAAAGAACCCTGCATGGCAAATACTTAAGCTGTCTGCAGGCTGCTTTTGCCTTAATGTGAGACCCCAGGCCTCCCTTATTGTGCCACCCAAGTCTTTTGAGAGGCAAACAAATTCCATCCACCCCCACCAACCCCCACTGTCAAACTGCAACCAGGACCTGATTAGAAGCTATAGAGGCATCATTGTCACCCCTTAACCCTGAGCCTGTGTCAAACGATGGCATTCACTGCATACAGAACTTGTCTAAGGGTCACTCTGAAACCAAAAAAGGTCAGGAAGGAAATTAGTAGCCCATGAAGTATTAATAGAGCTTTTTTGGTATCTGTTCCACTGAAGTGTGCAAGAAAATACCCCACAGTTAGGCAATTTAAATTAGAAATGAACATTCCCAAAAGTCTACTTTGTGAACTCTTTCATTCTATTTGTTCCTAAGTCAAAAGAGTAAAGATTTGATAAATTACTCAACATATGAGCTAGTAAAAGCCACAAGCCAAATGTAAAACACCGGAGTTGATGTGGGATAGGTTGTTGTGCCAGAGGTCATGCCACAGTTTCCCTCCCAGGCAGGAAACCTGCCAAGAATCTTAAAGAACAAAAGTCTGTGACATACAACCAAACAAAGCTGGAAATCACTGTGTTTCATTTCTTTACCCTGATAGAAATCATATGTAAACTGACAAGAGCTGGGATGGGAGCTTACTTTCCATGATGGTACATTAAAAAATTTTGAACAGCTTTTACAGATGACCCTAGATATGAACAAGTTTCATTGTTTTGTGGCTGCTGAGACAGCAAAGCCTTTTATATTTTTTTCTTTTATGTCTACAGTGAAAGAAGTTGCCTAGGTAACGGGTGAAAAAGGAAAAATGCTTAAAAAAATCAGCAGTACACAGACCCAGTGCCCCACAATAGCTAATATATCAATGTAAATTAATCTGAAGCCTGTCCCAACACCTCTGTATCTTAGCTGTTGCCAACTTCACCATCCCCTCCAACCCCCACATGTCTGGCTGTTCTCACTCCTAAAACACAACAGAAACTGAAATGCTGCTTTAAGAGTGTTAAGAGTGTTGACATTCACACACCTTGTCTGTATCTAAACATTTCTCATTTCCCCAACATTTCTGGTCAGTTTTACATTTTATGTGTTTATATATATATATATATATATATATATATATATACGTCTGCATAAACACACCACACACACACACACACACACACACACACACACACACACACACACACACACACACTCGTTCTAACAACTAGTTCAGCACATCAGAAGAAATAGATGGACTGCACTGTCTTCTCACTTGTTAAAAGTGAAAATTATACTTTCATAAAATCGAAAACTAAGCTGATTTTTCAAATAGAATGAGAAAAGTGAAGCACAGTATAAAGTGTAATGGCAACACATCTACATGCACCAGTGCCATTCAGAACAATTCCCCAGCCACCATCTGGAGACTGCACACTAATGTGGGTACATGGATGTCTTCATTCTGAGAACAGGGAGATGGTCATCATCTTTTCACCCCCTCTCCATCTCAGTGCTCCTCCAGGGACTAAGCTTCATTCTTAGACATGATTTAGCAGCATTTTGATTGGATGCAGGTCCTGCGCACAGGTGGAGCCCCATCCCCATCTTTGCTGCCTGAAAGACGATGCAGCAGTCATTAATCACACCAGAGTGAGCAAGGCAGCACAGACTGCAGTTTAACATATAAATGTCAACATCTGCACTGTGAACTAAGTAAAAAGGCTGCAAATATGACAACAAATAATGTTCACCTCAGAGTTTACTTATGTTACCTCTGATACAAGTTTTATGCACAGAACAGAATATTTCTTATGTGGCTACACTTTTACCTATATGGAATAGGTTGGGTCTGTGCATCCTTGGGGCATCATAAGTTCATAGGTAGATTCTAAGCTTGTGGTTTAGGAGACCATTTACAATTCTAGCTTGTTTCCCAACTGTCTAGTTAAATTACTTGTACAAGTTTGGGAAGTGGGTAAATTGAGGCTCAGGACCACAGGAAGCAGCTTGTTAACAGCTCATAGCCTTAAACCTCTGCACTAACTGACAGACATCACCAAATTTTTTTTTTAGTTTATTTTATTCATTTGTTAACAGTATAATTCCTCTAGGGCCACCATTGTCTGTTTATAGGGGTGACCCGTAAGTGCTGTTTGGTTAGGTGATCTGCTCAAAATCACACAGAAGGCAAAGGGCAACTGATAGATTCAAACCCATGGCTACAGGATGAAGCAGCTCATTCGTGACCAAACTATCCATATCCTGTCTTCTTTTTGGTACTGTAGCCATGCAAACCTTGGTATAAACTCTTACTTAAAAGGAACATTAACTGAAAAACAGTAGAGGACTATGTAGAATGTAAATGTTTTACTTGCTCACATAGACTTTTTCTTCCTGTACTTCCTGGAAGAAACATATGTGTGCTGTCATCTAAATCAGCCATGCAGCCTTTCCTGTGAATAAAACATCCATGCTGCACCCTTCCTTCCCCCATTGTTAGATGCTGTACCCCATCCTGTTTAGAAGAAGCATTTATTTCTTTATCTTCATGTTCTTAACAATCAAGACTGAAACCTTGAACCTGTTTAACACTACTGCAAATGACAGCTGCACCACAGACACATACCTACTCGCAGAGACAGATGGCTCTGGTATACATCTCCTCAGAGATGAGTCAAAGAATGTGCTTGCTCAACACCATTTGTCCTTCACTTAATTTATGTCGCAGAGCCATAGTTAGACATTTGATAATAGTAAGAAATTAAGCCACTATAAATCTTGTGTCTTCCCGTCATCATCTACCAAGGAGATAGAAAAATAAAAGTAAAAATTATTGTGGATTTTTCTGACCCCCACTTTATACTGTAGTTCACATTTTCCTCTACTGTTCTCCCCATGGACGTGGACTAAGTCAAATGACCAGCTATTCACTGAATCTCATGGCTTCTCATTAATGACAACATGGGGTAGTTAAGATTTGTTTTATTCTCCTAACACTGGAATCCAGTACTGTTGCTCAAAAAGGTAACTGCCTCAAGAAAAGAGCTGGCACTGTCATCTTTGGTTTAAAAGCCATATTTCCAAGAGAGAACAAATTGTTATATGTGGCTTACCCATGTGACATTTCTTGTCACTACCAATATTCCCCACACAGTTATACCAGGACCATTCCTTACCTCTGTCTAGAACAACTTTGTGCAGCACCACATTTCCAACATGACACACATCCTCATGAAATTGACATAGATAATTTTTACAGATTACGCAGAAAAAAAAACAGTCATCAATCTTTTGTAATTTGAAAATTTCTGCAGCATGCAAACAAACTACATATAATTTATTTGGGCTTAATTTGTTGCATAAGGGGTGCAGTGTCTTGAAGATCAAGGTTTTTACTTTGCAACTCTATGGTCTGGGATTCAGTCCTATAATTATGTCTATATAGAATATGCATGTTTGCTCAGGTTTATGTTTAGGTTTAGTAATTCAGCAAATCATGTTATTGCTTTTAAGGTTTTACAGTACATTCAACCAATAAATAACGAACACTATATTAGTGGTTTGAAATGAGGAAACGTTTGATACTGCCTCTTACTGCGGTTATATCGGAGAGCCAGTTTTCAGCTTTGAGTAGTGTCCACATGTAAAACAATCAGAAGTTATATAGAAATTATCGAGTTCCTATTACCTAATCGAACTTCCAGAAGGTCGAACACCTGAAGTTCAAACCTGGAAGTTCAAAAGGTGAAAACGTTGAAGCCGCGGAAGTCCAAATTTCAGTTGGATGTTTCTGCGGCTTCGGCATTTTCTCCACTGTGGTGCGAAGGTTATGGAATGGGTTAAGTAAGTGTGTGATTGTGATGGAGGTTGGGGATAGGGTGCGGGTAAGGTAAGTGCGTGATAGTGACGGACTTTAGGGTTAAGGCGTGGGTAAGGTAAGTGTGTCATAGTGACAGACCTTAGGGTTAGGGTTTGGGTTAAGGTTAGTGCATAGGTAGTTGTGTATGTAAGGTTTAGTGTAGGTTTATAAGGTTTTTGGTGTGCTTGTGTTGTGTATGTGTTTTTCGGAACATCAGATTTTTTCCCTGGGAAAAAAATTGCTTTTCTGATGTTTTGATGTTATTACATTTCGATCTTCCGAGTTCGAACATCTGGTGTTCGACCTTTTGGAATTTCGATAATGTAATATGAACCCGAAATTATCAGCTCTGCTTACTTAGGCCTCCTTCACCTGCTGGTATAAGGCTTTCATGGAGGAAGCATTAAAAATATTCAGTTGTCTGTTTCCTAGTTTATGAGAAGGCTAACAGTATGGTCTGTCTCTTCTGTCTTGGGGTACTTTCTAAATGTTATGGCATCATTCTTCATGTCCATCTTGAGCAAATGACACTCCCACCCAAATAATTAAATTACTGACCCTGCTGGAAGTAAAGGAGCAACCCCTCACCCAACTCATGTAGGCAGTTTTGATCCAAGGAACCCCCTTATTGAGTATAACAACTTTTGAGGTCACACAACCTGGGGGAGGGGAGTTTGTAAGTTTCAAAGAAAATATTGATCACCGAAGATATACTTGATGAACTAGTAGATAAGCTTTTTAAACTTATTAACTCGGTGCCAGGTATGAACAAATGTCTTTTCAGGAGTGATTCATGAGGTTTGTTATAATGGCTAAGTAACTTTCTCACTGGCATACAGTATGGTAAGGGAAACTGAAAGAATTAATTCAGGTCTACAAGAAGAAGTTTTCTAACATCTCATAGCATTCAAGCTTCGAAATGAAGCACTGTGAGCACCTTGAAGTTTAGTAAGCTTAAATAGTGGAGATGGTCCAACTATTCAGGTCAAAACAACTAGAAAAAATATGAAAGAAATGAAAGAATAGCCTTTTGAGCTAAGCTAAAACACCAAGCAGTACTAGTAAGAAATATTTGTAAATTAAACACCAAACAATGGTGAAAATAAGTCTTGTTGCAATCACAATTTTTTCACTTTTGCAAATAAATATAGCTTCACTTTCTTTGTACCAAAACAACAAATCTTCTTGTTATGATTAAAAATACCTTCACTTCCTACCAATAAATCTTTATTGGGTGAAACTTAAATCAGCAGATAGGCTCTGTGCTTATATAAAGAAACTAGAAATAAATCACATCTCATAGCATTAACAATTTGTGCTATACTGCTTTCATGTCTTTATTATATATCAACTTATAATTAATACTTTTTTTCAAAAGAAGTCAGTAGTTTACTTAGTCATTTACTTATTCATTTATTATTATTTATTTTGACTTTCCTAACCATGTTATTATTCCACTGAGAACAAAGAAATGAACTGACATACTCAGAGCTACAGAGACTATAAAAAAGAACAAATGGAATTGCAATATAGTTACCACCTTGGCGGCCCATTGTCTAATGGTACTGTGATTTTTCCACTTCATCACTAGACTTCTTTGTAAGAGTCTAGTGATGAACTGGACCACAATGTGTATTTGCCTAGTTCTGCGCTAGTGAGAAAGATGAGTGCCACAACCTTTGCTGTCCCCAAAACATAGCAATTTAATCACTGTTAGGATTAAGGCAAAGACTGCTTTATCTACTTCCATATGCAAATGTTAGAATACAATAATATGCATTATGTTGTGCAGTACTGCTATATATTTCTATCTATCTATCTATCTATCTATCTATCTATCTATCTATCTATCTATCTATCTATCAGTCTATCTATCTATCCATTTTTATAAGTTGGAAGTTATCACAATGGTTAAAGTGTTTTTACCTCATAAGGTTCAATTCTCACTTTTGAGGGAAATTACCTAGGCTTAAAATGGCCCACGAAAGAAGCCAACCTAGTGCTTATCTATGAACTTCTTTATATGTATATAAAATAGTACTAAAATAGAAAAACAATGATATAATAATTTTATTCAAGGTTAAATCCTGAGTTGAGGCGGGCAAATGCTCATTTATAGTACCAGCCCATGGTGCTGGTTGAACCAGCTACGCTTCTGCATATCAGCACTTCCTGCAGTAATTAGCAGTGGCAGCAGCCACATCATATTAGCACAGGCAGCCTCCCTCATTCACTCTCTCACACACAATACACATATTCAAACATACACATGTGCACAAACACCCATACCCCATACCTGTCCCTGTGTGGTCAGAACATCCTCGATGTTTCCTTTTTCCTTCCCTAGTAATTCATGGATGATTACAGTCAGTCATTAATTTAAAAACATGAATGAAGACAAACTCCAATATAACTCCTGGCAACAGGATAGATACTAGACACCTCCAGAATGTTAAAAATAATTTATTTAATACTCAAATTAAAATGATAAGTGCTTTCGTCCACTTATACACGTAGGCTTCATCAGATAAAGCCAATTGAAATTAACAGGTATTTATATAACGAATTTAACTGTGACATCATGCAGTATTGTCCAATCAGAGCAGCTCAAACTATATGCATAGGAATAAGCACATTTAAATGTGTACGTACTTATATGAACAACATTTACACTTGCATTTGTGTAAAACTATGACCACATAGAAATCCCCACCACGTCTTCTTAATACAAATAAAATTCACATAAATATGTTTATATATAACTAAATATCATATAACAATAATTTACAAATAGTTTAAAGAAAGTCCTAAAAATAACTTGTTAATTATTATTTCCATCAATAAAATGTATACACACACACACACATATATATATATATATATATATATATATATATATATATATATATATATATATATATAAATCCAATATTGAACAAATTATTTTATTGGTTGTTTTTAGTTTAAAAGCCTTTCTGTATTGGAGGGAAGCCTTCTAGCTTGTCAGTGGAAGTGGTAAGCACTAGGTAGCCCATCTACCACAAGAAGAGTGGTTTTTGGCCCAGAACTTGCAGTTTATTGGCCCTTTGGGCAGTTTTTCCATCTCTTTCAACTTTCTGGTTTAAAAGCCCACGTTTGCACTTTTCCTGCCTTTCCTGTAACTAGTCTAGTCCATATACAGATTTGCTGTATCCAGGACTGTATGTAAGCTTCTGAGCCCCCTCCAAGCCTTTCTGTGCTGGAGGGAAGCCTTCTAGCTTATCAATGGGAGTGATAAGCACTAGGTAGCCTATCTAACACAAGAGGAGTGGTGTCTGGCCTGGAAATTGTAGATTATTGGCTGTTTGGGCAATTTTTCCATCTCTTTCAACTTTCTGGTTTAAAAGCCCATGTTTGCGCTTGTTTTCTGCCTTTCCTGTAACTAGTCTTGTCCAGATACAGATTTGCTGTATCCAGGACTGATGGTTAGCTTCTGAGCGGTGCCAAAGTCTGCTCTTAAGATCTGCTAGTTCTCTCCTCTCCTACACTTTTACAAGCTTATTACTCTAGCACTTTACCAGATTCTTGTAGCAATGTTCTATAAGGAAACAACTCCAGTACTTATTATTAATGACCACCCCTCCAGGCATGTCTAAAGGTTAGTTCCCTGTGCTTCCTCCTTTTAACCTGGTGAACTTGGGCATCGTGAGGCAGTGTAGCATCTACCTCATGTACACTGACAACCCTCTCCTCTTACCTCCCAACACTCAGACTTGTGAGAGATGCACTTATACATCCAAATTGGAAGCCACGCACTCTTCAGCCAAGACTGGAATAGCTTATTAAGAGGAGAAGGTCAACACTTGCACCACACAACATGGAACACACAGCCCTCCAGAACACAGACCAGCACTGCCTTCACATAAAAACAGAAGCCATACAGCCACCTTCATGGAGGATCTCAATAAAAATCTACCCAAACAGCAGAGACCTCCAAGGCAGAAATGCACTTGGCCATCACAACACAACACTAATCACGAGACACATAACTCTCCTAAACAGTGTGCCACTCGGCCAAAGCCCCTAAGGCAAAACACTCTGTCATTGTATATTTGGGTGTGAATGACCTGAGATGTACCTCCCTGGACTACATGAAAAGAAACATGGAGGAGCTTTCGGATTATGTAACCCAGGTGGGTATAACCCTAGCCCTGAGCAGCATCCTACCCATCACCCAGAATGATACCACTGTACAAGCAGAAAATGATTGACTTCAACAACTGGATAAGATTCTGGTGTCATTCTAAAGGGATTCAATATCTGTTGGCCTGGGATGACATGATTGACAGACCTCGATGCTTTACCAGAGATGGCCTGCATCTGTCACCCCCTGGACTTCTGGATACTGGCCAAGGCTCTTGCCACCCCTATAGTGCCTTTTTTAGGCGGTGTTCCAAAGACTAAATTATCACCGTAACAGCTACAAACAAATGCAATCTGAGGGTCATGCTGCTCAACGCTAGAAGTCTAAATCTCAAAATGCACTCACTCTAAGTACTCCTTAAAATGGACAACATCGACATTTGTGCTGTTACAGAGACCTGGTTTAAGGCAGCAGAAAGCACCCCTGCACTACCAGGCTATACTCAATTCACACCTTTCGGCCCCAAAACTTGGACCGAAGCTCCAAAGGCGGTGGTGTTTCCATATTCATAAAGGATGTGCACAACTCCAGACTGGTAGCCCAACATAACGCATCAGAGATACTTCAGGTGCAGCTAACATTGGGTAAGACGGCGATTCTGGTCGTAGCCTGTTATAGGTCCCCAACCATGTCCCAAGACTCACACTCCACATTCCTAAGTACCCTGAGAATATTAGGGTCCAACCTAACACTCTCATACTGGGTGACTTCAACTACCCCTCCATTAACTGGGAAAACTACTTATGTACCAATACACTTGCCCAACATTTCCTGGAATTCATTAATTCCAATGCTGTGGACCAGCTCGTTCTTACCCCCACTAGAGATAGCAACACCCTTGACCTGGTCATTGCTAACATGGGTGATCTTTGCTCTACACCAATAGTCAACTCCTCCCTGGTTAGATCTGACCACAACTAATCATCTTGGAAATCTACATCCCTCACATCCACCCCCCCCCCCACCGCAAAGGTAACCAGCATGAAAAACTTCTCCAAAGCTAACTCTGGGCTCCTAAAAACAGAGGTGGCTAACTTCACGGCACCCATGCAAATGGAGAATAGTTGCATGACTGCTGAATCCTACACCAATGCACTGTACGAACACGTACACAAATGCATGGATCTCGCCATACCCAATAGAACCAAGATGCTCTCCTCCAAAAAAGCAAGCCAATCTGGTGGTCCCCTGCCATAATCAAACTCTACAACAGAAGGAGGAAACTGATGCGGAATAAGGTGAAGTCCCAAGACTGGAAAAACTCCTTTATCCAGCCTCAACAAAAAGTTGAGATCCCTCATTAAATCAAATCCTCTAAAGCTAGCTATGGAAACAGAATTTCAGCAGATAGTAAAGACAACCACAAGGCCTTCTATAGTTATGTAAAGAATCTCCATGGCAATACCCAGATTTGCTCTGAGCTACTGCACAATGGTACCTGCTGTACCGAGCCAACAGATATTGCCAATATATTGGCTGACAAATTCAGTGCCAACTTTACCCCTCTCTCCTCCCCAAAGGACCAATCACAATACCAGTAGATTGCCAGTTGCTGTACCGAGCCAACAGATATTGCCACTATATTAGCTGACAGATTCAGTGCCAACTTTACCCCTCTCTCCTCCCCAAAGGACCAATCACAATGCCAGTAGATTGCCAGACCCCCCAGTATTACTGCTGCACAGGTTAAAACAGCACTGTCCAAGGCCAAAAATACAGCTTCTATGGGAGCTGACAATATCTCTGGCTGTGTTCCACACGAACTACATAGTGAACTGACACCTCACCTGTGTGCCCTGTTCAATCACAGCCTCACCTCAGGATTTGTCCCTACTGAATGGCACACCACTACAGTCATCCCTCTCCACAAATGAGGAGCGACTACAGACCCTGGGAACTATTGCCCTATTAGCCTGATGAGTCTGATATGCAAAGCTGTGGAATGTATCATCATAGACCTAATAAACAAGGATATAGGGAATCTCCAAACTCTGTATCACACACAGTTTTGTTTTGTGAAGGGTAGATCATGTGTGCTCAACCTAGTCGTCTTCTTTGAGTCAGTCACCAGAGCTGTGGATGAAGGCAAAGTGGTTCATACAGCCTATCTTGATCTGGCCAGACCCTTGATACCATTCCCCACTCAGGAATCATAGAAAAACTCACCAAGCTAGGCATCAACCCCTGTATCACTAGGTGGGTTGCAAACTGGCTCACAAATAGAACCCACAGTGTGAAAGTAGCTGACTCCAAGTCAGACTGTCGACCAGTCATGAGTGAAGGCCCACAGGGTTCGGTCTTGGGCCCTCTTGTTTGGTATCTACTTCTCTGAAGTCCAGACCAACATGAAGGGACTCTGGCTGACAAACTTCACAGACAATTGCAAGTTGGGAGCTATTATTAACTCCCCAAGTGATGTTGACATTCTACAGAAAAGCCTCACTGAGACCAACAACTAGTGTCAAAACCATGGCCTTATGCTCAGTGCCAAAAAATGTGTCATCATCCCCTTTGGGAAAAACCTGGTTCCCATGAATTACCACATAGATGGTAGTCCACTGAACACAGAAGGTGTTATAAGAGATCTGGCAACACAGGTTGACAGCAACCTCTCTTTTGACCACCACATTGGCACTGTGGTCAGAAAGTCCTTCTATGTGGCACATCTCATTACTAAGGGTTTTGCATCCTGGAAGAAAGAGGTCATTGTCTCCCTCTACTCTTCCCTCATTAGGCCAATAATTGAGTACAATGCCCCATTTGGCATGTACCTCACTAGACACCTGCAACAACTGGAGAGGCCACAAAAGTACCTCACAAAGAGGATCCCAGGCCTTAAACACGTCCTATATGGACAGACTCAAAAAACTCCAACTATTCTGTCTCATATCACCTACTTAGAAGTGATCTCTGCTTGAATTACAAAGCCATGTCTGACCCAGCTCTGTTAGAAATGCTACATCTAAAGAAATCACAATTCCTCCGCACCACATGCTCCTGAGACCTCAACCTCATTACCACAATGAACAGAACATGCTGTCGGGACAGGTTCATAACCCAGGGACTGCCCATGCTATGAAATAGACTTCCCATACATGTCAAGCAGAGCACCTCACTTGCCCTCTTCAACAGAAATCTTGATGAGTTGATGTGAAATATTAAATTCACCCTGGGGATCACTCCAGTGGCTCTACTTGACAGAGGCACTGGGAACTAAGGTCAGGTGACACAATGCCATAGTAATCCTATGGGCTAGGCTTGTAAAGTCTCCAGGGCCATTAGCCTAGTACACACCTATGAACCTATGACGCACAAAATTCATAGAGGTAAGAATTTAAAAAACAGTATTAGAAAAATACATTAAAAATGTATAACAGACAGAATGTGGGGATGATGAAATGCGTTTTTTGTAATTATTGTGGATTTATTTGTGGGATGACAGGTTTATTATAAGAAACAGGGGATATCAAATATATAAAAAATTCAATTGTGAATCCAAAGCCCTAGTATAGTTAGCCAGCTGTAATGATTGTCCATGCTATTATATTAGTAACATGGAACGTAGATTAAAGGACAGAGTCTATGAACACTTATATGGTATTAGGAGAAAGAATCCTAATAATGCCTTGGCTTGACATATTATAGGATATCCAACACATTCTTTTAAGTTTATGGCCATTGACAATGTCGAATTAGACACCAGAGGGAGCCTGTGGATGTTCATTTTGAAGAAGAAGGAGTTATTTTGCCAGTTAGAATTACATTTTTGTGCTTGGCCAGGTTTAAACAATATACTTTCCATCACATTTATTAAAAATTAAGGCATTATCATCTTAATTAATTCTTTTGAGTGCTTTTTATATTGTGGTTGTAGTAGTCTTAATGTACCTGACTGTGTTTGATTTTGGAACTAAGCAGGGTCAGGCTTGGTTAATGTCTGGATGGAGAACAACTTGGATAGCATCAAGTATGTGTATATATATATATATATATATATACATATATATATATATATATATATATATATATATATATATATATATATATATATATATATATATATATATATATATATATATATATATATATATATATATATATCTATACACCACACGTTGGCTAAATAATTGTGAGACTTATGGATGAGTGTAATCTTGCACTCATTAGATCTGGAGAGAAACTGTCAGTTCTGACCACTGAAGGATTTTTCAGATCTGGGCAATGTTTCCTCAGTCTTTCAGAATCTGATTTATCCTTTTCAGTCTCTTTTTCTTTCTCCTTAGGGTTGTCTTTAACCTGCTTATCCTTGTTGGCTGGAGAAGAGGACTCAAGAGGATACAGAAGTTGCAGTAGTTGTAGACCTTGTCTGCGGGAGAGAAGGCCCTTGACTATTTGCATGTCCCTCTTGGTCTGGACAGCCCTAGAGCTGAAGGAGGCACAAGCTTGACACAGAGTGCCCACATGGCCAGTGCCCAAACAGTAAAAACACAATGTATGTGGATCCTGGGGTGGGAGTTTGTGTCCACATTCGGAACACTTCTTTAACCCCTGACTGCCAGACATATTTATTCTATCAGTCCTATCAATGCCAGATATAAACTGGACACTGTACTAAATATGTATATATAGCTACAGCTGAAAATAACAAACACACTATCTTAATACCTATGGACACTATACTAAAGCCTATACTATGGAAGAAACACATACAATAATACAACACACTATAAATAACTAACAAGCTAACAATCTAACAATCCTATCCTATAAAATAGAACCCAATTCTAGTATAAATCTTAACTCTAAACCTAAAAATTAGAGCGAGAGAAATCTCTTGGTAGAGGAAAGAGTATTGAAAGTTTGTAAAAGTCATAAAAAGATACAATTTTTGACAAGTGCTTGTAGACATGACTGAAGTAATCTGGTAGTAAATGACATTTTATTTATTTATTTAATTTAACTTTTTTTTTTTTACCAGGAAAGTTCAACTGTCACACAGCCCATTTCCAGTGGAAGCCTGGGGAGAAAAGCTCCAGAGGCAATTAACAAAATACATAGTTAACTACAAAATTTCATTCATTACATAGTCCATTACAAATTTCATACATACAAGAGAAGAGTTACATTGAATTACACTGAGTGAAGTATGACATAAATTATATAGCCTGTGTCTTACAAGAGTTCCAAAATGAACTAACCCCTCACCTAAACACACTGTTCAAACTCAGCCTCTCTACAGGCTACATACCCACAGACTGGTGCACAGCAACAGTTATCCCGCTTCACAAAGGTGGAGCCAAAACGGACCCCAGAAACTATCGCCCTATAAGCATGACTAGCCTGGTCTGCAAGGCTATGGAATGCATCATCATGGAACTCATTAACAGAGACATTGGGAACCTGCAAACCTTGGACCCTACCCAGTTTGGTTTTGTTAAGGGCAGATCATGCCTCCTAAACCTGGTGGACTTCTTTGAGATGGTTACCAAGGCATTAAACGAGGAAAAGGAGGTCCACACAGCCTACCTAGACCTCGCAAAGGCTTTCAACACCATTCCCCATTGTAGTATTATAGACAAGCTCACCAGCTTGAACATAAACCCCTACATCACAAGATGGATTGCCAACTGGCTCATGGATAGAATCCACATGGTGAGAGTTGCAGGCTCTATGTCTGACTCTAAACCGGTTACAAGTAGCGTCCCTAGGGCTCAGTCCTAGGACCCCTCCTGTTCGGTATATACTTCTCAGAGGTACAGGCAAGCATAGGAGGACTATGGCTGACCAAGTTCGCAGATGACTGCAAACTAGGGGCCATAATTGATTCTCTGGCTGATACAGACACCCTCCAGATGGGTCTCACTGAGATGGATACCTGGTGTCAAAATCATGGCCTCAAGCTAAATGCCAAAAAGTGCATAGTCATCCCCTTTGGAAAAAACAAAGTACCTATGAACTACCACATAGGTGGTAGTCCCCTAAATACAGAAAATGTAATAAGGGATCTGGGGACCCAAGTAGATAGTAATCTCTCCTTTAATAATCATATTGCCAAGGTGGTTAGAAAATCCTTCTATGTGGCCCACCTAATCACAAAAGGGTTCGCATCTAGAACAAAAGAGGTTATTGTGCCTCTCTACTCATCACTCATTAGACCCATCATAGAATACAACGCTCCATTTGGGATGTACCTTACAAGACACCTGCAACAGCTGGAAAGGCCACAAAAGTACCTCGCCAAGAGGATTACTGCCCTCAAACAGAAGCCTTATGCAGCCCGACTCAAGAAACTCCAGCGGTACTCGGTTGCATACCGCTTACTCAGAGGTAATCTCTGTCTGACATACAAGGCCATGTCCAACCCAGAATTGATGGACATGCTCCACCTAAAAAAAACAAACCCCAGAGAGCCACACGCCCTAGAGATATAAACCTCACCACAACGATAAATAGGACATGCTGGAGGGATAGATTCCTATCCCAGAGACTCCCCATGCTTTGAAACAGGATTCCAATATACATCAGGCAGAGCCCCTCACTAACACTCTTCAAGAGAAACCTTGACAGGTGGATGGGAAACAGAAAATTTACCCTGGGGATCACTGCACTGGCTCTGCTGGACAGTGGCGCAGGGAACTAATGGCCTGCTGGATAGTGGCGCAAGGAACTAATGGCTCTGCTGGACAGAGGCACAGGGAACTAATCTAAGGGGGTGGCAAAAGCCAACACATTCTGGCTAAGCTTATAAATGCTCTTGGGCAGATAGCCTACTACTTACCTATGAACCTATGAACCTATATATATATATATATATATATATATATATATATATATATGATGCAAAGTAGTAAACTTTACTACAATATTACAGAGAGTAGCAAGCAAGTATGAACTGTACAGCAGATTTACATTCACATTAGTTTAGTGAGTAATTTTCATATGGATCTAGCTAGTTGGGCAATTGTGAGTAAAGCCAGTTGAACAGGGATAAGAGGTGAGAAGTGAAAAGTGAAAAGCAAGGGAGAAACAGATATGATACAGAGTAGGAAGTTAAGATAAAGGTATGGCAGTAGGAGAGGAAAATGGAGGGGAAACATATATTAGTAGGATAAAAAGGAAAATGGAGGGGTAACGTATATTAGTAGGAGAAAAAGGAAAATGGAGGAGTAATGTATATTAGTAGGAGAAAACGATATACTGATAGTTGAGAGGAGAAGAGAGAGTTAATATATACAGGCATGAGTATGGTAAGAGGAGAGAAATTGAATGGATATTTTAGATGCAGAGGAGGGGGTATGGGTAAAAAGAAAAGATGCGAGTCTTTCAGTTTAGTTACATATGATGGGTATAGTTGGTAGAAAAGTGGTTTGGTTAGCTAGTGGTTATGGGAATACGATTTAGTCAGGACTAGTGCATGGGCAAAGCTATTTGTTATTGAGGAAGATCCTGAGTAGGTTTTTAAATTGAGTGGGTCAGCAGAAGTTATGATAGCCTCTGGTATAGTATTCCAAAGTTTGGAGACATAGTTAGAGCACAGGGAGTCACCAGCAGTATTATTGTATTTGGATACCTGTAGTAGGGATTTGTTTGAGGATCAGAGGACTTTACTGTTGGTGTAGGGTTGGAGCAATTGTTGAAGAGCAGGAGTTTTTTTTCAGGTTGGTGTTCCAGTCTGTGGGCAGTAAGCAGTTGAGTATAGGTTAGGTAATGGGTTAGTTCTAGTGAGTTAGGTTGTTGTAAGGCAGAGCAGTGGTGAGACCTGTGACGGGAGTTAGTAGTGAATTTAGCAATTTTATTGTAGCAGGTTTCCAATCTGACCAAATCAGTTTTCTTTAGATTGGTGAAGATAGGGGAGGCATATAGCAGGGTAGAGATTAGATGAGTTCTGGCACTGCCTGTTTTGTGATGCCAGTAAGTAAAGGCTTAAATCTGTACAGAGCACCCAGTTTTGTGTGCATCTGTTTGATAGACTGGGAAAGGTGTGTAGTAAAGCTCAAATTGTTGTCTATTACACACCTAGTAATTTTGTTTGGGGTACAATCAATATGATATTATTGGAAGAATATAGCTGGAACTGAGTTGTTGGGTCATGTGATTTAGTGGGGTGTAGGCCTACGAGTTTCATTTTAGCTGGATTCAGAATTAGTTGAGTGTCACATAATCAGGCTTTGACAACTAGGAATGACTGTTGCGCCCTTGCTTCTATTTTTTTAGGGTAGGTGCAGCACAGATGACATTGGAGTCATCAGCTTATTGGAAAATGTAGGCTAAGGAAGTAGCTGCATGGAGCCTGTTGGTAAAGATACTGAACAGTAGGGGACCTAGAATTGATGCTTGAGGGACCCCCACAGTAACAGGTAAAAGGAAAGAGAGGTCTTGTTGTCATTTGACAGCTTGTTGTCAAGTTAGTTAAGTAACCGCAGAACCATGTATGTGATGAAAGGCTGAGTTATAGAGAGGAGACTTCTCTAGGGAAGTCAAGCAAGTGATAAAAACCATCAGTGCTTATTCCAGGTGAGCTTAAAGTTTTGCAGGACATGAGAAGCTGAGAAGTTAGAAATTAAAAGCCGTTCCAAAGATAGTGTTACTTCGTTGCTTGGAGTACTTTACCTTGGTTTCCTAAAGCTTAAATAGAACTAGCTGTATTCAGCTGACTCCCTTACTGGGTCCAGTACAGTAGGGAACATAAAATACAACCTAACATAGCAAGACTTTGCAGTACCAACTTGGCAATTGAGTTCAGTACAATTTGTTGGAAGGACACTGTGCTGCTGTGAGGGGAGTAGCTTGTGCTCATGCTGTGTATGTCGGTAACACTAACAAGTACAGGACTTAATAGCAGTGAAGCTGCTGCAATATAAAACAATTAGAGGAGGTACTAGATTATGACCATACTTCATTCAGGTTCCTTTCTAGGTGGAAGACGATGCTGTGTTGTAGGGATGCAAGTAGTCGTGTAGTCCTGTTTGCCAGCTATTTATTATTTGTTTTATTTTATTGACTACTGATATATGACTTATGTCAGCAGCCGGGCATGTTTTGTAAGGGACATCTAAGTTTCTAAGGTGAAATGGAAGGAATTATGAGTAGGTGTTGAGTCAGAACCTGGAACCGAGAAGCTTCAGAGTTGGTGCTGAGGTCAGATCCGATTGGATCCAACAATCTTGGTTGAACTGGATGAAAATAGGCAACACTGGATCTAACTGATTCTGATCAATAATTGAACATATTTACAGTTTAGTTAAATTATTTTGTTAGTTCTGTTTTTACTTATATTGCATATATGGACTGTGCCTATTTACTACCTGATGGATTTGTAATGTGCCTGTAGCTATGATTATGTCTTGTGCTTGGTATTTATTTGTGCCAGCACTGTGGCTATGAATCTATGATTCAAGAGACCAGTTCACCTACCATATATCAAATGAATAAACTAATGTCTGCCATCTTCAACTGTCACTGACATCCCTGCTGTGTTTATGCTTTGACAGCAGAGAAACTCAAGAGTCTTGTGTATTAAACTACCAGAAAAAAATTCTGAACATAAACAAATAAGTAAGTACATAATTAAATTATGATGACATCACCACCATCATCTCAGTTCTGAATCTGCCTATGGCAAAAATGGTCATATACAAATTCAGTTTCAGTTCAATCCATCCCCAGTCTTGGAAATACAAACAGACATGTTAGCATTATTTTATTTTTTGGCTGATGATCTTTGTCTCACATTAAAGCACCAGTGCATGTTTACCCTATCATTTGATTTTCATCTTTGACACAAACAAGCAAACAAACAAAATTCAGATCTTTACCTCTGCCTCAAACTTTCAAACATTTTCTAGCTAAGTGCTTTTTAGATTTTCTTCTCATACCTTTGCTTTCATTTTGTATATCTTGCAAGCTGAGTTATAGTATTCTGTCATAATTAACAACTTGTTGATGACATGATTGTTCTTTATTTATTCAATTTGGTTGATAAGTGGGTGAGAGGATCATGCCAATAATACTGTATATTTATAAGGTATGTACTCACCATAACTAGGCATCTATGTTGTCCATTTTCCTTATTCCTCACTTATGGGTTATGGATCTGATTCTCAGATTCGACTCGGCCACATATTTCAGACTTTGGATCTGATTCTTGAGCTCCTCTCTCTACCCACAATGCCCTGCTCCATCCCTATTGCTTCATATCGAGTTTGCTGTATTTCCCAGTAATGGAAGAGAAACAGATATAGCCAGACAGAAAAGACAGGGCTCAAACCTGGAACTGTAGGTTCCAAACACAATCCAATAGGTCTTTCCAGAAGAAAAATGGATGGGGGATGGATGGGATGGGAGTTGAGGAAGAATGAAAATGGACAACACAGATGCCTAGTTATGGTGAGTACATAACATATAAATCTGATGATATCCTTTTCATTCTTCCTCACTTATGGGACAGAGTCCCAAGCTACGTTGACCTTGGGTGGCCCTAATGGAAGGATATTCTGGAGTACTGTTGAACCAAAGGAGGCTCTATTTCTAGATATGATGTCCAGTTTGTAATATGAAACAAAGGTATGAGTCTTGGAGCATTTAGCTGCTGCACAAATATCATCAATAGATATTCTTGACCAAAAGGCAGATGAAGTAGCCATGGACCTAGCTGAATGAGCTCGGGAGGTTTTGGTAATGTCATACCCTTCCTGAGAGTAAATCCATGAGATATAGTCTGTAAACCATTTAGTTAGGGTAACTTTAGAAACTGGTTGGCCTAGGCAATTTGGAGAGATAGATACAAAAAGCTGGGTTCACTTTCTATACTGTTTTGTACTGTAAAGGTAAAAACGTAGTTGTCTGTGCACATCAAGGAGGTATAGCATGTACTCTCCTTTGTTGGAAAGATTTGGAAAGAAAACTGGCAAGTGAATGGATTGGTTGATATTATTTTCAGAAGCCACTTTAGGTAAAAAAAAGGGTTAGCCCGCAGAGAAACCATATCTTTATGAAAAACAATGTAAGGAGTTTTTGTTGAAAGAGCTGGGAGTTCAGATATTCTTTTTGCTGAAGTTCTAGCTACTAGGAAAACCATCTTCCATGACAGAAATTTTAGATCGGATTTGTCTGATGGTTCAAAGGGTTTTTGTGTTAAACCTTCAAATACCAAACTAAGATCCCAAAGCAGTGAGGGATCTTTTAACGGAGGTCTCAGAAGAAAAATGCTTTTCATAAAAGCTTTACACAACCTAGAGGAAGCCAATGAAAAAGATTTATTCCCTGTGTGAAAATTTGAAATTGCTGCAGTGTCAACCAAAGTTTAATTGTAGAGAATCTAGTCCCATCTTTGAAAAGAGTTGTCAGAAAATGAAGAATAGCTGAAATTGGTGCAGAAAAAGAATCGATCTACTTATCTGATGCCCAAATAGAGAACCTTTTCCATTTACTTTTATAAACATTTTTCGTAGAATCTCTTTGAGAAGCCAAAATAATGTCACAAACTGGGGAAGAGAGCCTGGACTGTCTAACTATTAATGGAAGTGGAAGAAGCATGCAGTTAGCTTTAGGGCCCGGATGTTGGGTGAAAGAGGAGATCCTGATTAAGATCTAGTATCCATGGAGGATAAAAAGATGAGACCGTAGAAAGGGGAGCCATACGTGCTGAGCCCAGAAGAAGGCAATGAGGATTACCAAGCTCTTTAGCCTGCTTGCTTTCTGCAAAAATCTTGGAATCAGGGGAAGAGAAGGGTAAGCATAAAGGAGACCTATGGGCCAAGCGTGAAGAACAGCATCTCTCCGGAGGGGGGATCAGAGGGAAGTACTTGATGCACTGTTGAGAAGGGTGGCAAATAGGTCACAGCAAGGTAGGCACCAATGCCTGAAGACCATTTTTGCTACTGAATGATTGCGAGACCACTTGTGATGCATGAGAATGGATCCACTTAGTTTGCTCACAAGCACGTTGGTTTTCCCTGGAATGTGCATCACAATTAGAAAGTGGTCTGATGAGATCACCCATTCCCAAACCCTCATGGTCTCTCTGCAAAGGGGGTAAGATTGAGTTCCTCCTTGTTTGTTGATGTACCAGACTACAGACATGTTGTTGGTCTGAACTGCAATAGTCCCCAAGGGAAAAGCATCTTGAAATGCCTGCATTGCGAAACATAATTGATATCTGACATTTTATTTCAATGGATCACTTTTAAGGTTTTAATCAATACTTAAATGAAGCTTAAATGCTTGATGGAAGGGTTTGTGTAATTTTGTTTAATGTAAATGAAGATTAAACATGGAAGATTGCATGAATGCTAAAAGTTTTTTAGGTACTTCAGCCTGAACTAAAATACTAATAACAATAACAATAATAATAATAATTATAAAAAAGATTAGAGTGCAGGAGTTAATGGGCTATTACTTCATCAACACACAAGCTGAATGACTACTGCTGCTGGTAGTTTCAACGACTTAGTACAGTGTATTCCTGGTTTAGACAGGAGAATGATCTTTTGTTCATCTCTAGTTATTACTTTTGGTTTCTGGCCTCATTCTGTAAGTGGCCACTGTGTTTTTTTTCTGTTTAATCATTTAAGTGAGTAAGTGGAATAATCCTTCGAGGTCATTTTCAGCTATAACCTAAGCAGTAATGGTAATGGTAACCAGCAAATCTTTAGAAGGTGGGACAAGACTAGAGTACCTGAAGGAAACTTTAGCAGAAATAAACTCTGCACTGAGGTTCAAAACTTCCCACATGTAATAAATGGATGATGGGATCAAACTCCAAAACTAGGAGCTGTAAGGCAGCAAGAATATCCAGTGTGCTTCCATGCTGCCTGACTTTTTTTGAACTGTTAAACTGCTTTAGTTTAGTTGTTGCTTAAAATAAGAATGCTTAATTAACATATGGGAGGAGGAATCAACGTGTCTACACTTTAACAAAGAAGTTTATGGACTTCATTAATAAAATAACCGCCACAGTATGCAAATCCCATGTAGTCAGATAAGGCTTTTTTTTGAGTTTATCAGCACATTAACTTTGTAAAGCAGGATAAGGATTATGTTTTCTCTTCTTTCAGCCCCCACCACCTGCTGATCATCAGCACTCACCTATTCATTTAGCCCATTCTTTTCCAAACACCAGGGAGAGGTCATGGGGGGGGGGCATCATGCAGACACCCATCATAACTGGTCCAAGTGTTTTTCTGTTTTTATATCCTAACTCACCACATGCCCTGATGTAGCACTTGGGAGCGGTATGCAATGAAGACATCTCTTTGCTACTGCAAAAGGTGTTTCCTCCCAAGCAGCCCTGCTCCTCCTCCAGAAACATGAGCACTGGGTCTCTCTGATTTCCACCAGAGAGACCACAGTGCCCAATGTGCCTAACTTGTGTGCACAACCCTCCCTACACCCATGAAGAGATGAATGGACAATCCTTCACTCTTCGCCTTCCTCTGTCTGGCTTCACCACTGCTAGGGCTGTGAATTGAAACCCTGGTCATCTGGGTCACAAATGGGACTCCATCTCTCTACATCATGGAACCAGGCTAGACTGAGGATTAATGACTTGTCTAGCTCTGATTTAATTTAGAGAATAAATCCAGAGCACAAAAGTCATAATCATGATCAGTTGACAGTTGTCCTGGTTAAGTGAAATGTATCCACATTTGCTCAAATCATTGCATTTAGAAACTCTGTATTCTATCATTATACAGCCCTAATAACCAAGTTAATCTTCAAAGGATTATCTATTGTGAATGTGAAGCATGGCTGTCAATGATTAAGTCTTTAAGAATGCATAAAATCAAACAGTCACATAATCCAAACAAATGCATGGCATTTCCTTAATTGTTGGTTTGACAGGTATGTAAAATCTAGCACTGTTTCATCAAGTGTCATTCCAGTACTGCAAAACATCTTACAGTGGTTATCTGAATACAGATGTTCTAGTTTCATTACTTTATGGACTGATGTAACTATGATTTAGTTTTACATGCCCATTCCAGTTCTGGGAAAATAATATGTCAGGTTCTGTTTCTTCTATCAACTCTTGCTTGGTATAGTGTTGTACATTGTATTAGGCTTTTCAACAGCCCTTGCCTTGATTAATTTGCCTGCAAGATTTTGCAAACAACAAGTGATATTCTGCTAAAACATGTGTTAGCCTCCATTGTTAGTAAAGGGGATGTTTTTGTATGCTTGATTCTGTTCGGTATCCCTTCTGTCAGATTTTGGTGATAATAATGTCAAAGCAAGTATCTTAATATGTAACCCTTTACTGAATGCTTTCAGTGCCTTAGTGCAGTTCCCATGCCTTTTGTAATGTGAAGACAGCATACATGAGGTTTGCTGGCTGCATTTTCCCTGCCATTAAGGGACATTTTGTTGTAGTTGTTTTCAAGGAATTCATCAAGGCTTTTGACCCTTAAGATCACATGCTTGTTTTTAACTTTTTGGCAGAAACAAACATCTGCCATGTTGACTTTTGCTGTCTCCTTGGTTGTCTTGGTGATAAAGCAAACAGGGGAATAGTCTGTTGCCCGTTATGAGAAACCCAGTCCATTCATTTCAGGGTTTCATTCTAGATACTTATTTGTTTTCACTTTTTCTTCTGAGCCTGCTTCCTTATCCATATGAGTCTGTGAAAGCCATCCTTTATTCTGACTGTGGATATATTTTTCTCTAGGCATACAAGGTAGAATGTAGTTATAAGCCTACTATACAGTGGCCCTTATTGTTTTCAGAAAGTGCATCTGTCCAGGAAGCTAGCCTTTAAAGTGTAAAAGGAGCACATATTTAATATTATCTTGCTTTACAAAGGACACAGTTGGAGCTACAGATATTACTGACACAAAGGCTCAAATAATTACTTAAAACTATTACTTAATGGGCTACTTTACCCTTCCATCCATTATACCTAATCCAAGAAACCCCAACCTGCTTTAACAGCTTTATTTAGCTAAACATTAAAAATCACTGAATACTTAGGAAAAAGGGGTTGTACATGGATGGATGGGTGGACCTAATAATTCATCAGTTTCCTTTCACAGGCAGTAAGACAAGTAACATAAAAAAGTTTAAGGTTATTTATATAAAAATACATGACATATATAGGTTATTAATTCAGAATGGATACTAGAAAGTTGTTCAGAGCCTGTCATGTCTGTGATGTGTAACCTATACTCCCAATACCATACCTAAACAGTACAATGAGGAGGTTAGTGAGGTAATTGACTATGAATTGTTTTACTAGAAATCGGTAGTCAGTAGACTTAACAAATGCCTGTTGTTTAGCTATCTCATCTTTTAAAATGTATAAATCTACTATTAAAGGCATTTGGGCAGTTTACAATTAACACTAGTTACAGTGACTCAGTGGAAAAGGAATACAGATAGTGTCACCAGAGGGTGTCTAAATTACATTTCTTTGACTCACAACACTGCCAGTGTAAATAAATAAAGAGACAAAGCACTAGATATTATGGTGTATATGCCTTGTCATATTATGGAGACTGGTATTATGGTGTATATGCCTTGTCATATTATGGAGATACAGTCCGTACTGTGGGATAAAGAAGAGTAGTTTGACAAAATTATATCAGGGTGGCAGCTCTGTCAGACCATTCTGAGTTATAATAAACTTTCAACTAAAACAATATCCAAGCCGTGGTGGTAAAGTAAACAATATATAAATCATGTTAAACCCCAATATAAAACGTTTTAGTTTTATTATACTTTAAGTGATTTCATCCACATATAGACTTCATCATGGATCTGATGAAGTCTTTGTGTAAGCGCCTAATGTATAATAAAACTAAAACTTTTTATATTGTGGTTAATGTGATTTATATATTGTTTACTTTACCACCATGTCTTGGATATTATTTTAGGAGGTATTGTTTGCTTACCGGTTATTATTAACTCTGGGTTTGACCACAGTACACCTGGGTATAATAAACTATAAAACATACTAATCACATACAATGATTCAGAGGCATTTAGTATTACTACAAAGATCATTGTATAATGCAACATAAAAATCTATGATTTTTTTTTTCTGTTTCTGGGTAAAGCTGCTCTTCAGTAAAACACATTTAAGTCAGAGACTTAGTCATTCAAATGCACAGCAAAATTAGCATACAGTATTTAGATTTGTCAGCAGTATCTGATATCATAGAATGATTCTTAATTCACACTCCCCTTTGTCTAATTTCTTTTTTATTGGTTGGGAATGAAGACTAAGAATCTGTAAATCCAAATTTCTCAAAATTACTCTAAATTAAGAAAGCATCATGGATCAGAATATAAATTCCACTTACTCGGAGGTGGCTCCTTAATGAGTTAGGTGTAGAAAGCTAGGACAGATATGATATAGTGAATGTACAAAACAGTAGACTTGGGTAAGTGGAATTTTTAGAATCTTGTTTTTAAAAATCTTGTTTACAAGCAAAATAACTTATTGTAGTTAATTTACTGAACCCAAACAGAAAAAAATAGAGATACCTGAGAAAGAGACTTGTTCTTCTTTTGGCTTTTCTCGGTTAGGGGTAACCACAGCAGAACTCCGGTCTGCTAATGATTGGCAGTAGATTTTTTACAGATGCCGAGGTGCCAGCTCGACGCCCAACCTTCAACGAAGGCATGCCCATTCTATGCATGTCTTTCGAATGCGACTCGACCATGGGGAGGACATGCAGACTCCACACAGAAGGCGCTCCAGCCGAGAATCAAATGGGGGAACCTCTTGCTGTGAGGCAACAATGCTACCGCTGCACCACCATGGCTTCCTGCGAAAAAGACTGTTGTTGTTGTGTCTTTCGGCATTTCCTGGTTAGGGGTCACCACAGCGGAACTCCGGTCCGCTAATGATTGGCAGTAGATTTTTATGTGCTGAGTTGCCGGCCCTGGCGCACAGCCTTCAACGAAGGTACATCCATTCACGCATGTCTCCACATAGAAGATGCTCTAGCTGAGAATCGAACAGGACAATGTCTTACTGTGAGGCAACAACACTACCGCAGCACCACCACCACAGTATTTTCCTGCGAAAGAGACTAAAAATTGTATATAGGCTTAGGAAGAAGAATTGAGGTTAAAGTTATGTAATGTGCTGGTTGGAGCAAGTCGCATTAAACTTTAAGCACAAAGAAGAGTTTGAACAGCTCATATTCATGTTAACATGGTAATATGCTCCAAAAGTAATCAAGTTAAGTAAAAGCGATCATGCAGCAGTATAAGTGTTCAGGTTGTGGACGTCTCAGTGTAGGCATTGGTTCATCTGTTGTTCATCTGAGGTAGGATTATGAAGAATTATTTTGAATAGATGTTATCTCCATTTCCTGGCTTAGAACTTTCTCTTTGAATTGTGGGCAAATATACAGTGGAGGAAATGTAAATAATTCTTTGAGTGAATGGCTTATTACAGCGCTTGAAGTAGCCAAGTTAGTCAGTTTTTAAAACATTGGGAGGGATCTTCTCATTCTTTACCATAAAATGCAAGTCAGAGGGTACAGAAATTGGAAAAACTAAGTTACTTGGATAAAATAGCTGCTGTCTCTTATAAACAATGTTATAAACAGAAAAAAACAAGAAAATTAAGCTTTTATATTAACTGAGGGGTTTCTGGTTTTTGTAGCAAACCAATGAAAATGACTGCATTAACAGCTGTATGCAAATTACAGCACAGCTTCACTAATGAAGCAGTGATATGCTCATTTTTTTATTTTAAAAATAGAGTATGTGACGGTATCTTTTTAACTTAAATATTTTTATTAAATTATTAAGAGTTGACAATAAAAGATAAAATTTAACAATATGTTAGACAAAAAATATTTACAATATTTGCAAGGCATGTCAGAAAAAAAGAATGTTAATAAGATTTTTAAATATATGAGAATAAAATCATTCTATTCTGCTACAAATCATTTAAAATAGAAACAATAGTCAGGTTTAGAGGTAAAATGTATTTGAACATAAAATCCATTCAATAATTCAAGTAGTCAATGTATCATTATTTTGTTAGAAGTCTATTAATGATAGAACTGTGGACCAAGGATTCTTTTAATAATGGCTTTGAATATATTCTTTGTTTCTTGATAGTAGTCTCTTTGTCTATTACCTCTCAAAGAGATGACAAAAATCCTTGGAATTGTGTACGTGTAGATTTCTTTCATCCTTTAGTTATGGTTTTCCTCACCAACACCAGGATTGTCGAGAGGAGATAGCAATATTTGTTATTCACTGGAAGATTTGTTTGGATATTGTATAACATTATTGCTTTATTCAAAGAAAAGTTGTCAATCCATAAGGCTTGAAAAAATCAGTTATTGAATTCCTATCAGTTAATAAAGGACACTCATAAAAATATATAACCAGTTTGCATTACAATTTAAAGTATATCTCCAACAAACACTTTTTTTGTCTTTCATAAATCCTGTTATTTTATCAAGAGTTAAAAACACTCTCTGTAAATGCTTCCAAGTATAGATATGCCAATGGAACTAAAGGAGTGTTCTCTACTGCTTTTATAATATATGTTTTATTCTTTTCTTAAACTACTGAATCTTTTTCCATCGCTATAAAATTCCAAAACTCTTCCCCTCCTCTGATAGGTGAATGCTTTTATTCCAGGATATTTCTAGTGACAAAGAGAAAGTTCTTGGAGACCACTTCTAGACCTTTTGTATTTTGGAAGCCTATTCATCATGATCGATATTGCAGTAGCTTAAGCTATGTGGGTAGATTACCATAGCTTAGAATGAATGGGAGGAGGATGGATGTCAGTCCAGGAGCCCATGGGGAATGGTCCTAGCAAAGTCTGCCCTAGATCTGGAGAATGAGTCTAGTTTAGTGTTACAGCAGTGTGGAACATAATCTAACAGCAACCTCATGAGCTGCTTTATCAGTTTTTAACAGTGTACTTAAAATTCATGGAGTCACATGTACATATGTAAATATGAAGGTGCTGGTAGACGTAGTCATTTTATGAATAGTGCTGCAGATAGTTTGTTTGTGGCTGTCCACACTCTTCTTTACCAGCTTCATCTGTTCTGTATCTGTTCCAGATATCACGAATTCTCTTTTGACCGATCCTCTAGTATTCTATCTGATGATGTACTCAGGGGAAGAATCACACCCTTTGTAGAACAGCATGTTCGTAAAATCATTCTGCAACTGACCCCCTTCAACTTGTTATCCTTACCCTTTCTTTGCCTCTACCTACCATCCTCAGCTCATGTCCCTACTTGTGCAGAATGTACATTTTAATGCTTAGCTAAGTTGTGCAATGTGCTAAACAATAGTTTAAGTAATTTAAGTTGCTTTTAAAGCACTTATATTCAATGTTGTTTGCTCAGAAAGTTTTAGTGTAGACCTAGAAAACAGCATTATTTATCTCAGTTGCCATTTGCTGCTGTTTTTTACTGTATGTAAAGCACAATTAGACTGCTGTCATTTTAAATATATGAGTTGCTCAAAAAGGTATTATTAAAGACTTTAAATGTGTAATGACAAACACTTGCTGATACCGATGCCAGGTTTGATTGCCCATCCTGTTAAGTTTTGTGATTGTCGTTTTTTTGAACATACAGGAAAGGAGGCATGGTAAAACTTCTGCAAGTCTTGAGTATCACATTTATACAAAGGCATTAGGAATCATGAGACCAAGCTACCAGGGATTCACCTGAACTGACTCCTGTGTAATTCTGGGCTATATACTCTGACAACTTGCCTGCCATGTTCTTGGTCAGGTTATTAATCAGCAGAATGAATGGGTTACTTGTTCATGACACTGTAGCCACTCCTGATGTAGCTTACCTTACCACAGGGTAACACAGTGAACACATGAATGGGACATTATTTATAATATCAGCTATAATCTCTGGTGCCTCACAGATTCTTTCATTCACTGTTCTGCTTTCTGTCAGAGTTCTGTTCTGTCTTTACCTTTATTCTCATGATGACCATAATATATTACAAAATGTACTGCGACTGAATGTGAACTATATTGGGGACCACTGGTTGATATTCCACAGGGTTGTCTCATGGAAAAGAACATCCCCTCAGAGATCCAAGTAAGCAGAATAGCTCAGTACACAGTATTGATGAACCACAAATAAATTGCATCCCACTGACCTGAATTTGACTCTAATGACCTTTATTTGCATTTTATGCAACTGTGAGCTAGTTACTTAACAAGAGCAAAGCAAATGGGTGAAAACTGAAAAGAGGAACTTGTGTCTGCTGCATACTGCATGGTTGTCCGAAGAACAATAGTTAAAAAAAAGCATCTGCGTAGTGTAAATGTTGAAGGCAAGCAAGCTGTCTTAAATTTTCCCAGGCTCCAGACTGAGAAAAATGGTGGCAAATAAAACAATCAAATATATTACTGTGGGAAAGCAGTCTAAAATACAGGTGAGCTATTTCTACAGACAGGGGTGTTTAAGAAAGAGGGAGAAAATGCTTGGCATCCATATGTTTGAAGGACCATCATTTCAAAAACCTTTCTGTTTATTACTTCTTGCTGTAGTCTTAGATTATGACATTATACCATGAATCAGACATTGTGATAATCTGATTGCTTGCTTGTTCTTAGAATAGTATGGTAGCTCAGTTATTAAGGCTGATGTTTTATAGTTTCTGGGCTCAGATTTTAATTCTGATTACTGCTTGTGGAATTTGTATTTTGTCCTAGAGTCCATTTGCAGGTCTTGTTTGGGTACTATACTTTCTTCGCATCTCTCATAAACATGTTGGTTGAACTGCCTTCTTTAAACTATCTATACATACTGAATTTAGCTTTGTTCTTGTGGTCCATGTTATAACTGAAAGGAGTCCACAATGCTCTAGTTTACATTCTAGGATAACAAATGAATAAACTACAGCCACTAGTCTGTGCCTAAATACATGCAGATTATCTGCAACCAGTTGTAACAACCTCACATCTACTGTGATTAAAAGGAATAGCATTGGGGTGCTTCTTTCCTTGTGTTAAAATAAATCAAGGCTAATAAATGGCTAACAAACTTTGGATGACAGTTTTGCAAAAGGTTCTCATAAACATTTTGCATCATCAAATAGCAATGCTGTACATCAGAGCCATTGAATGCATATGCGTTAATACATTTCTGACACCCAGCCTTGCATGTGTTTGTGGGTTAATCCTTTAAATATGTTTTGATGGCTTTGAACAATCCACCTATTTTTTTTTAAATCCTGCATGTTTTTGCTGACACTTTTATTACTTCACCTCTGTGTTGTCACATAGGCAGCAGGCTGAACCGAAGACTGGATTGAAACTATCTGCGTTTTAAATGAACACAGTAGAGTAGAGCTTTCTTCACATTTGAACAAGACTGACTGAGAAACAAATTGCTTCAAATAAAGCATGTAATCAGATTAAAGCTTCTAGTCTGGAGCTGTTGGGAGTGTAAGTGAACTTCTGGCTTTCCAGAGACTGAAGAGCTGAATTAATATTCCCCACCGCTGGCCTTTTTAGTCAGTGAAAAAGAAAAACACCAGTCCCAACAGCCAGCCCAGAAGAGTCATCCTTCTTTAGGAAAAGAGAATCTGTTGCAACTTACTCATTAGCTTAAACGATAAAACACATTTTCAAGAGCTACATATCTTTTCTACAGCAGAAGATTTGGCAAGAGCCATATGATCATGTATTACACAAAACTGCTTTGGGGCATATTTATTATTTTGTCCAGACTTTTAATAGCCATGGTAGCAGAGTGTTAGGTCGTGGCAAAAATCAGGTCTAAGAAAAAGAAAAGGAAAAAAAAGCAACTTGGCGCATGAGTGTGCTGTCTGTCAAAACAAACAAGAAAGACGACCAAAGAAGCAACAGTATTCAGTTGATAAAGATAAAAACACAAAAATAGAACACAGTGATCCAGTTTGCTGTTGTGTTTCTTTTTATAATTGATTTATTTAAAGAATGAGCATCCAGTTTTATAAGAAAGACAAGACTCAAACAGAAGTAAATCAATAGTTATATAGTAGAACATACCATAAGCAGTGATATAGATTCGGGTCTGTATCTCTTTATCGAATGGCTGTTCAGCGAAAAGCCATTCATTAAAACCCTATTTGTCAAAGTCGCTCTTCATCAAATGGCAAATTTTAACTAGGGAAAATCAGGAGTTGGCCACCATCTGGAATTTGCCCTTTTCCCTACTGTAGTATAATCTCAGAGTTGGTATATTTAGTTAGGGAGGTATGGGGGGCATAGCCTCCACATTGTGGGGTGTGGAGGGCATAGTCCCCACTTTGGTAGGTTTTACATTTTTTTTTTATGGTGGCTTGGTTGGCCAACTGCTGATTTGCCCAACTTAAAATTTGTCATTCGATGAAGAGCGGCTTTGACAAACAGGGGTTTGACGAATGGCTATTCGCTGAATAGCCATTAGATAAAGTGATATAGAGCCTATAGATTCTAATGTGTCAGTATCACTATACATTGTATTAAATACTAAGGAGTTTAGATCATCAGCAAACATGATGAAATGTAGTCTAGTATTACAGAATTATTAGTGTCACACAAGTTCTTCTGACTGGAGTAGCAGCTGTACAGTGCTAGAATTTTGGTGTACTTTCTAGATGTGCTCTGCTAACCAAATCAGCAACTGTGTCAGTCTAATTTTATATTTGTACTTGTAATATGAGGAGCCTAGGAATGAAAATGGATCTGAGTGGCAAAATATTGGGAGGGGGATTGTGAGTCCAGTGATAGCTCTCCTTTCCTTGGGAAGGGCTAGGAATATTTACAGTGTGGCCAAGATCTCCAATAGAAACTGGAGATGTTCATTATTGGGCGTCATTGCTGCAATATGACTTGTATTCTGTAGGCAGTAATCTGAGGCAGACATCTCATCTGACTTCCACAGCTTTACAGATAGCCACAGTACACTCTGTGGCTATCTGACTTCCACAGCTTTACAGATAGCCACAGTACACTCTGTGGCTATCTGACTTCCACAGCTTTACAGAAAGCCACAGAGTGTACTTTAACTTCTCCTCTAGCCTAGGATGTCAATCACTCACAGGTAAAAGGGATAGCAACCTTTATTTACATTTTTTTGTTTGATGGAAGGAGTGATCAGTCATTCATTTGTCTGTCTGTTACTCCTTTTAAGGTAACTTCCAGAGTACAATCTGGATATTTATTTCTATTTTCTCTAACTGCTTAAAACAGATTTCACAAAGCTGTGATACGTAATATAGAAAATACAAAAATGAACAGAATCACCACGGCTAAAGGAAAAATGTTAAAACTTTAATATAGGAACAGAGTAAGCGCTTTCGCAGCCTAGCAGCTGCTTCTTCAGACTCAATTAACAGCAGCATTCTTCTCCCTATTTTAAAGCAGTGAATTAGTCAAATTAATTAAGAACTCTAACCTCTTAAAGACACACAGACCAATACAATGCTAACACACTATCAGCACGTAGTAAAATTTTTTTACAAAGGAAATACAGCATCTTAAAACCACACACCTCAAAAATATTTCATACATAAAAACATATATATAAAAAAATATATAAAAAAACATCAATGGGGTAGTGCCCGTGCATGCAACAATGGTTTAATAGATACCATGTCATTTATTCCTGGTGTCTTACTGCATTAAAAAACATAATCCAACATAATTGTAATAATGGATATAAATAATATCCCGACCATTCTCACATAGAAAGCTCTAGAAGGCCCACCAATTATTTAGGCTTTTGACCTACTTTTTTCACTTTTTTTGACAGCCTACACACAAAGTCCAGATGCCTGCTCTACTTTCATCTGCCCTGACCTCAGTCATATTTGATTATCTTTGCCAATGAATAATTAGCCACTTCGCCAGAATTAGCCAAAGTGGTACAGCCATCGACATAAAAGATAAAGGAGAAGAAGGATAAGGAGCTAAGCTAAATGTCGCGTCAGCCCTTAGTTCTCTGACCATAGTGCTAACACATTCCTCATATACACCATAAGAAACTGAATAAAACATGAGAGAATCTTTAAACATTTTTTCAGATAACAGTGCACTGAACAGTCACCTTGTGCCAGTTAGCTGGGACTATATATTAGACCATGCCTGTAACCTATAGCTGAATCTTTCATGGCCTACTATGATACTTCATCAACTGCACTGACAAAAACACATAAGAATACTAGGCTAACTGCCCTGAAGTGCCATTTTAAGCATAGCCAATGACCCCATAGGAGAATCAAACCCTGTACCATTTGTCTATGAGGTGAAGACCTTAACCATTATGCCACTCTAAATGAGGAATACTACAGTAAACCTAAATGGTGGAGTTAGGAAAATATAACAAGTTATCAAAACAATAGTGTCCAAACACACTAATTGTCAATGCCCTCTAAAGAAACTGACAGAAACAACTGAAAGAAGCATTAGCGGAGTATTACAGAATGGAGAAAGTTCTGTTCAGGATGGGTGACAACAGTAAGGCCATCTACACTCACATCTGAAAACCTAAGGAGAAAGAAAAAGAATGCTGTGTGCTAGAACAAAATGGTATCACTGTAACAGAGACAACTGATATAACTGACTCACTAACATACAAAACTGGAGCACATTTCGGGTCACAAAGTGGAATATCATATAATTCCCCCTACAGTGTACTCCTTGAAATTACACCCAAATATTCATCAATTCCACAGGAAAAAAATGAAATACCAATAAGCCTAATTTGTACAATCAGACATAACCTATTAACTCTCTCTTCCTTACTCATATTCTTAATGAAGCATACACATTTGGCTATGTCCTTGATAACAGGAATTAGCTAAAGGAGTCCCAATCCAGAAAGGAACCTTTCCAAAGTCCTGAGTAATTACAGACTATCGATCTCATAAGTATGTTTTACAAGGAAAGAATCATCATGGAACTTGTTTGCTTAGCCTTATAAATTTATTTTTCAAGATTGTGACCGACTCCCTAGATGAATGTGTATATGCCCATATACCTCAGTCTGGCTGGTGTTCAAAGATGTACCTCTTGATATACTCATATATAAACTCATGGTTTATTGTACATAGCAAACAAGGTTACAAGGATTCCAATCCCTACCATCAACTGTGACCAGTGAAGTCCTTCATGAATTTGTCCCTTGTTTTGGTATCTTTTTCCCAGACCTCAAAAGGCTGTTAGTTTTTCTCTAAATGTTGCTTGCTTCAGTTGTTTTAGCTTGTGTTTCTATGTGCAAAAGGATATTTGCTTGAATATTTATTTTTAAAGTACATTGCTTAGTTTCATTTATTTCAACAAGTTTCAGAATCTTGTAGGCAATTGCTTATTAATGTATATAAGAGTAATTACCAAACATGGAGAATTACTGAATGTTAGTACCTGACCTTCAGAAATGTATTTATTTGTTACAGTTTCCTTTAGATAATGTGTCTGGGTTGGCTCATTTTTATGGTGCTTAGTAATTTAAACTTTTGGTGTGTCAGGTGGGTAAAGCTGATGGCAGTGTATTACTATCTGATGGTGTGCATGTTCTGTTGTATTTGTACAAAAGTGTCTTAGCACATCTGAGTTGTTGTTAGTATGAATACAGTGTAAGACACTGGGCTGAGAGTAAGGTGGGTGGATTTCCAGGAACAGGTGTTTTTAACTTCACTTGCACAAGTAAAGCTTACATTGGTGTAGCAGATATTAGTTATAACAAAAGACATCAGAGGTCATTTGTTGTACATTTTTATGGCCAATATCTTGTTGCAGATCATACATAAGACCACATTCTCTGACTTCCACAACCTTATAGTTGCTTCTGTTTGCAAAAACATGGAGTTGTTCACCAGTTCCATTTTGTGGTTGGCAACCATGCAAGGGAGGGAACTGTCCCCTTTATGGAGCTGTTAAAATAGTTACAGAATTTTATATGTTGTTATGCAACCTCTAACATGACATATGACACAATTAGAGAAGGTACAATGATTCCTTTCAAAGAGAACTGAAGGGCTTCAAGGCTTTTCATATAGCCAAAGATTATAGCAAATTGCTTTCTTCTCTGTATCTTATTGTCTTGTAGAAGATCTTTGTCTTAAATGCAGAATATTGAAGAGCACCTAACTATTTGAAAGTCTTTGCTTAGACTATCTCCAAGGTAACTTAACACAAGAGGACACTTGGTCTCAATAAAGAAATTAACATCAACAATGCTATGAAATGTGACTTCCATGTCTATGAAAGAAACTCCTTTCTCAAACTCAACCCATCATTTCATGCCTTCAAGCAAGAACTGGATAACTACATGGGTACCTTTAAATTCCAGTATGAGATCTAGTGCATCAAGCTCCTCAATGAGTGTGTTTACAAACATGATGGAGTCATGACCCCGAGGATGATTGAACACATAAAATGCATCTCTTCTCATTCTTAGTGTATATTATCAATGGATCAGAGACTGTTTCATAATGTTCCTCTCTGGAGCTTGTCTGTTTTGGTAAGGTGGTTAACATTATGAGAAAAAAATATAGATGGGACTCCAAAGAGTTGCCCAAGTCACACAAGGAACATATTGATTTATTGGGGATTGAGAAATTGAGATTCTCAGTAGTACCTTCAATGTTCCAGGCCTTTTAAAATGTCTTTGAGTAAGCATCCTTGGAATTTGAGTCTTAAACAGAAACTCTTAAGATGCCAGATTCCACTAGCCCTAGAACTCCTGTAAATATTTATTTTTTAGACCATATATGCCATGCATCTTATTCTTTGGAACTGGAGTTGGTGGAACCATTATGCAGGCAGCCACGAGGGAACTTTTATGCCCTAGCTATACCCTTCCTGCAGCTGACATATGTTTGCAGATGCAAGGCCCCTGCAATGCTTTCCCTTTTTATCATACCCTTTCCAATCCATGCTCTCTGAAGGCTATATCATGGAAGTGATTTGGCAGGGCCATACATATATTCCCACCACATATAATGCACTCCACGAATCTTTATGTCTAGTAGGTACTGGCATTGCAGCTGGCCAGATTTCCTCCCTCCTTCCAGGTAGGTGATACAATATGGACTGCTCACTCCCATCCATCATCATTGGCTTCTCTAGTGTTTGGGTCATTGCTCAATCATGGGTAATCTGGATAACATGCAGTGCTTTATTCTTCCACAGCAGGGAGAGGACAGGATATCTATAAATATTTGCATAAGAACCCTAACACTGATTTAGCTGTGGTCTTCATGGATGTTCAAGGGATCCAAATTGGCTCCAGGACTCTGTACGTTTATATAAAGAAGAGAATACTAAGAAGCTTGCTAGAAAGGCTTATACTTCTCATATTTGGCCTTCAGAGCTGTTAACTGTTAGACAGCCACACTATTAAATATCAAGGGGACATCATCAACTAGATAAATGATTTGGCATCAGAGATCCCTGATGAGGCCCTGAAGGACAGGATTGCTTGACTTACACAGATGGACTTTAAACTGTGGAAACATGACATAAAATGCAGTTCTGATGCAGTAGTTGCCTATTGTAGGAACACAGCCACAGGCATAGTTATTTGAAATCATGTCTGTCTGAGAATCTAGGCCTGCCAGATAATGTTAAGGGCCAACTGTTGGATGCTGCTTCAGATACAACACTGTCCTTCACTCCCATTTTCAAAAGACATTTAGGACACTAGAAGAGAATGTGAAGACCAGCAAATCAATTAGTTGTTTTTTCATCCAACTACAACCAGGGGAAGTAGGAAGTATTCTATAAAGCAGCTGTCCCTTTTCAGAAAGCAATCTAAAGCCGACCGATTAATCAAAATGATGGCTTCTGAGAAACAGTAGGGCTGGAGAGGAGTAGGAGGTAAAGACAGTCAACAAGCTGGTAGAGGGGAGTTAAGTCTTCTCCCTGTCGGCACAGTTTCAGGCAACACTGAATTTGTATTCAACCATCCAACCCCCCACAATTTCTTATTTCTGCTTCCTAATCTCATTTCTGGAGTGTGAGATGTTGTAACTTCAAAGTCTGTTTTTTTATTTATTTCTATTTGTTCACTAACTAAATAGGCTCATTTTCTGATAATTTTCAGCCATGACTTGATCTCAAAAAGTGATTAAATAAAAGCAGTTGTAATGCAGTAAGTTATTATTTGGGGAAGTTACAGAGCAAAGAAAGTACTTGAAATTGAAGAACATGGAGGATGCATACTTGCAGGGAGATAAAAATACACAGAGTTCAAAATTCATATTATTCCCAGGAAAGCAAAAGATAAACATATGGGAAAGCTAACTGTATAGAGAAATAGCTTAATAATAAAAAATCTCATGCTACCAAATATGCAGGATTAGAATATGTACATTTTTGCAGGTAGGCATTATGTCTTGTCAACAGTTTATTTATGTGGACATGGTAACATAATATTCACTTTGAATTATTGTTTGTTAGGCTCTGTCCCAAAAGCATTTGCATTCATTTTTGACAGAAATTTGTTTTTTATGTTTATCTCCAACTCCACATACCTTTCAAAAAAAAAGAAGTTATGTCTTACCATAATGTTCCACCTGAGTTGTTGATCTTCTTCCAGTCATCACTGATGGGTTTGGTTCCGAGCCCTTGGAACCGAGTCGGCCTTATACCAAGCTTGTGTGCACCAAAAACTCTTGAGCTAAGCTGCTACCCACAATGCCCTTCACTCAGTTACCTCAGATCGAGTTTGCATGCAACATATAAAAGAACCAGAAAGTCAGAGGCCATCTCTGCGCAGAAACCCTGAAACACCACAAGACCCAGAAGATCCGCCAGGAGCCTTTGGTGGGGGTCGGATGGGAGGGTGTGATGACTGGAAGAATATCAACAACTCAGATGGAATGTTATGGTAAGACATAACTTCTTTATCTGAAGTTGTTAATCTTCTTCCTATTCATCACTGATGGGACAGAATCCCAAGCTACTTGGAGAACCTGGGTGGCCCTTATGGAAGAACATTCCTGAGAACCATTGAACCAAAGGCCGCTCTTCTCCTGGAGATAAGATCCAATTTGTAATGCTTGATAAAGGTATGGGGCTTATCCCAAATGGCAGCTGCACAGATGTCATCCATGGAGGCCCTAGAGTGGAAGGCAGCCGATGCTGCAATAGCTGTAGTTGAGTGAACTTTGGTTTGACCAAGCTTAGATTCATTCGTAAGTGAATATGAAAAGCTAATGCAATCTCTGAGCCATTTTGACAAGGTAACTTTCGATACTGCACCTCCCATTCTAGGGCCTCCAAAGGAGATGAATAGTTGGTCCGACTTGTGAAAGGGCTTAGTTCTGTCCAGGTAGAAATGTAATTGTCTATGAACATCCAATGAATGTAGGCAGTATTCTCCCTTGTTTGAATAATTTGGAAAGAATACAGGGAGCTAAATGGATTGATTAATAGAAAAGTTGGAAACCACCTTGGGAAGAAAGGATGGGTTATTACAAAGTGATACTCTGTCCTTATGGAAGATCAGATAAGGACTCTTGTTACATAAGGCTTGCAACTCAGATATTCATCTGGCTGAAGTGACCACCACCAGAAATAAGGATTTCCATGACAGGAATTTTAGATCACATGTAGCCGCAGGCTCAAAAGGGGGTAGAGAGAGAGACTGGAGAACCCGGGAGAGATTCCATTCCTCCACCGAATGTCTGATGGGAAGTCTGGTGTGGAATATTCTCTTGAGGAAGGTCTTGCAAAGTTGGGTGGAAATAAGCAGAACTCCAAATGACCCATTATGGAAATTGGAAACAGCTGCTAAATGGACTCGAATGGTGGAAGCTGATGCACCATTGTTAAACAGCTCAGCAAGATAATGAAGAATACTAGCTACAGGAGCTGAGAATGGATCTAGCTTCTTATTATGTGACCAAATAGAGAATCTTTTCCATTTGTCCCTTGTTAGAAAAATATGTATTAATGTGTGTATGCTTAATGCCAATTAATAATCAAAAGAATTAATACGCTTTTCATTCTATTTTACATGCACTGTGTTATATATAAATTGAGTTTCATATGAGACTGAAAAAGATGCTTTTTGAAAACTGCAGTATGCTTTCTGAAACTTGCAAGATGCCCTCTGACCTAGTAATTGCTAGCACAGCAATATTCATGTTTATGCCTTTTGGAAATGTACTTGAGAAGCAGGTGCTTATCTGCTAGGTCAGGAACGAATGAATGAACAATACTATATTCTGTAAATGTAATGATTTTAAACAATCAGCTCTGTTCGAAGCATGAGAACATGTGCAGCTGCAGTAGCTTAGATATAAAGTAGACAAAGGATTATTAGAGAAATGAACTGTTAGCATTGTGCTTGAATTAGCCATAGTACCTTGAATGGTAACATAACATGTATCTAACTGGTAGTAATCAAGGCCATGTTGTTTTCCTCAGGAAGTTTCACATAAAAATTGATACATCAGCAGAAATTCATGGGAATGATGGTCAACAGATGATGATGAAAAAGGCTGGTAATCTGTTATGTCAGCTTAGTAGGCCATGTCTAGTTAGAGAATGTATAAAAATGAAAGTATTTCCTGTTTCTAGTTAGACAAACTCTGTAATAGCATGTTTTTGTCTCCTTGCTGCAAGATTAAAGTGCCTTAACCTGAACCTACCGTGTTTTGATCATTTTTAAAGTATATTTTTCCTTTGACAGTTTGGTCCTTCAGACCGGAAAGTACCTCTCGCTCTAGGCCTAGGTCAGAATTGGGCCCGGTGGCATGCATCCGTATGGAGAAGAGGCCAAATCGGCTCTTCTGTTTTGAAAGACCTCCGACTGAATTGTCGTTCGAAAGAGGCCAGCCACTGTTTCTGATCTGGGATTGGAGGACGAGTCAATGATCCAGTGGATCAACTCACGGAGGGTCAGGTAAGGAGGAATTACCTTATTTCTGTTTTAAGATTAGGGACTAGTTGCAGAACTGTTTTTGTCAGGAAGATTTGCATGTGCAGATCAGGGACAAAAAAAGGGTTACTGTCTTGTCATAGATCAGGGAAACAGAATAGGTAGGCAGTTATTCTAGATAAACTGTGTAAAGGTGTAGAACCGTGGTACCACGTGATAAGAAGGTTACGTAACAATTAACAGCTTAGCTAAGGCAACATGGGAAATCAGTGCACGAAAAGTTCCCGAGACCCGCCCCTAACTGAAGACGCAAAATATATGCAATTACAGCGTGCCAACAATGTTGAGTATTATACAAAATGGGTTGATAAGTATAAATTCAATGGTAATTTAGATAAACTTGCACTTATTAAACTTGTCAGGCAACTAAAAACAGACACAAAAGGTCAATTAAAAAAGCAACGACAATTAGGAGTCCCACAGGCGCATAGGTGGCTTGAGGAAGCAAATCACAGGGAACAAAAGATAAAAATTTCAAAAACTATGTTCTTAGACAAAGAAATAATAACTTGGTAATAGCAACGGCCCCTCCTTCGCCCCCTCCGCTTCCCTTACCAGGATATGAAGCGAGTGGACAAGCTGATCCACCTCCGCTATACCCAGCTGTTTCCACAGCATCAAAACCATTTGTCAGGGATCCTATCGAGACAAGGTCTCGAGCACGCGACTTGAGAAGGGAGATTGAACTATGTGAAATAAATAGAAAATCACAAGCTATGAGTGAGGAAGAAATATGTCCACTCATAGAAGTACCAAATCCTCAGGCAGCACAGGCAGGACAGGATCTGACTCTTTTAGTTTATAGACCGTGGACACCGGAAGATATCCGGAAAGCCACGGAGGGAATTCCCCATCCGAAAGTGAATTTTCAAAAATTTTTAGAAGACTTACAGGGTATGAGATTAAGTTACCATTTGAATGGAGAAGAAGTAGAAAAAGTAGTTAGACAAATTGTAGGTCCAGATTGGCACATGATCAGTGGCAACTGGAATCCTCGTGATGCACAGCTTAGACCACTCCCACATACTAATGCAGAATTGGATGGCAAAGTGAAAAGTCTGACAGACCGAATCTCTGAAAAATGGAAGCCTAGGGCTGATTGGACTTGCATTAATCAGTGTATTCAACAAGAAGGTGAAACAGTTGATAGATATTATGCTAGATTATTAGAGTGTTTTAATAACCACTGCGGAATGCAGATACCAGAAAACCAGACACAAGATTCCCCATATGAACAACAGCTAAAGAATGCATTCTTGAAGGGTAGTATAACTCCCATTAGCAGCTTTATTATAAAGCACATGGTAGATCATCATACGAGTAGATTGCAGCCATTACTTGAATATGCTAGACATGCAGAGAGACATTTTAATAGTAAAAAGAAAAAGAAAACTCAAGTATTTTCAGCAGAAGATGGGTCAGAAGTTTTTGTAGTACAAACTGGAAGAAAGGGTAAGAAAAATACCCAGGGGAGTAAACAATCTGATAAGCGATCAGAGGATTTTGGAGAAAGAAAGAAAAGGGGTGAATGTTTTAAATGTGGGAAAAAAGGACATTTAGCAAGGGATTTCAGGCTAAATAAGAAGGTGACTACAGAAAATAAGGAGGATGAGGAATGACTATATGATAGTCAGGAATCATTGAATGAGAATGAACGGGAAAAGACAAGTGCAAATGTGATAGCAAGGGTAGAGGATGTGACAGAAGGGGTAGAGGATGTACATGAATTTGTAGATGTTGAAGAAAAGGAAATTTTAGACTTAGCATTATTGAGCCTAGAGCTCTACTTAGCAGACACAAAACCCGAAGTGACGCTTCTAGTAGAGGGGAGGGAAGTCAAATTTTTGTGCGACTCAGGGGCTTCACGGACCCTGATACACCCTTCCAAATTACCGGAAGATTCAGAATCACCAATTTATATACTAGTGAAAGCAGCTAATGGACAGCTGTATTGGGAGCCACAGACCCCGTTTCAGGAATGACCCAGAAAAGTAAAATTGTGGTTTCTGCAAAATGCCCAGTAAATCTTTTGGGTAGAGACTTAATGCAGATATTTGGCATAGCCGTAGTTCCAACCATGCAGGGTATGGAGGCACAGCGACAAATGGATACTTTTGTAGTTCGACCGGAGGGTGAGACATATTATTGGTACAGCCAGGACTTGGTTACGACTGGTCCAGGGGCAGTAACCGAAGAACTGATGAACGTAGCCATCAGTAAATCCCCCTCCCTCGACATTGACAAACAACATTTGTTGCATTGTACTCCATATTACTGTAATAGACCAGGACCTGATAAAGAATATGAACAGGAATTGTTTCAAAACCATGCAAACAGACTAGTGTTACGAAACTTGTACTGGGACACAGAAGGAAACAGTGTAGTAAGCTGTTCATTGCCCCAGGAATTTTTAGCACTTTACAAATCTAATCGATTGCCACATGTTAGCTTAACTAAGAGTAGAAGTTTGAAATGGGCAGACTTGGGAGAAAAAGTCACAAGGTGGGAAAAGCAGACAGAATTAGAACTCTCCGAACAAGGAGTACAGAAGCAGAAATTGAATTGGATAACACAGACACACCCAGCTGTGCACTCACAGGCTAGTGAGAATAGCTGAGTATTACTCTTATTGGAAGAAGAGGAAAAGCCTCATAAACATACCAGAGACTCTCTGGTCAACAGGGAAATTAGATGTAGGGCTTATTCGAACAGCAGGACCAGTTACTATTACGCCAAAATCAGCATTTAGACCTCAGAAAAGACAGTATCCCTTGAGAAAGGATGCAGAGATAGGGATCAAACCTATAATAGCAGCCTTACTTAAGGAAGGAGTCTTAATAGAATCTCTAGATTCACCATGTAATACACCCTTATTTCCTGTCAGGAAAGCAAATGGGGAATGGCGTATGGTCCAAGATTTACAAGCTGTAAATAATGCAGTTATACCCAGGGCACCAACAGTGCCAGATCCACACACCTTACTGAATGATTTAAAGCCTCAGCAAAAGTATTTCTCTGTGGTAGATATTAGTAATGCATTTTTCTCAATACCGATACACCCCGACAGCCAACATTGGTTTGCATTTACATTTCGGGGGAAACGGTATACATATACGAGATTACCACAGGGATATTGTGAAAGTCCAACACTATTTGCACAAGAAATGGCAAGAAATCTGGCGGGATTTATCCCACCGAAAGGTAGTCAAATTTTACTTTATGTAGACGACATTCTGCTGGCAGGCCCCACCCAGCAAGAATGTAAAGAGGACACCATAGCATTATTACAGTTTCTAGCTACTCAAGGACACAAAGTAAACAAAAACAAACTACAACTTTGGAGAAAACAAGTTAAGTACTTGGGATATGTAATATCCAAAGAAGGTAGAATATTAGACGAAGATAGAAAAACAGCAATATTACAAGCACCTAGACCAACTACCAAGAAGGAAATGATGTCCTTCCTGGGAACTACTAACTTTTGTCAAAGTTGGATACCAAATTATGCTTTGGAATCTGCTCCACTGACCAATTTGATATTCAAAAAGCAGATGGCAGCACAGGATTTATTACAATGGACACCAGAAGCAGAAGCAGCTTTCTGCAAGCTGAAACAACTGATAGCATCATCCTTAGTTTTAGGATTACCAAACTATCATAAGCAATTTTTTCAAACTGTAGACTGTAAGCAAGGTTATATGACATCAGTGTTGACACAGCAACATGGGGACAAACAACGCCCCATAGCTTACTATTCATCACAGTTAGACCCAGTGGCGCGATCCCTGCCCCACTGTGTACAAGCAGTAGTTGCAGCTGCAATGGCAGTGTGGGCTTCGGCCTCAGTAGTGTTGTTCCACCCTCTCACATTGAGAGCGCCTCATGCAGTCGCAATTATTTTACTGCAAGAAAAGTAGCATATCTTTCTCCTGCTAGACATCTTTCCTGTATGACTATACTGTTGAGCCAACCTCATATGACAATTGAACGATGCACAACTTTGAATCCGTCAACCTTGCTCCCAACCCCTGCAGATGGCAAACTGCACTGCTGCCTGCAGGAGATTGAGCAAAAGACATTACCTAGACAAGACCTTACAGATGTTCCCTTGGATGATGCGGAGGTGACATACTATGTGGACGGCTCGTGCAGGAGGGGTCCTACAGGACAGATCCTAGTGGGGTATGCAGTCGTTTCTGATACTGAAACTTTAGAAGCAAAATCTTTACCACACAATTTATCTGCACAAGCAGCAGAATTGATTACCTTGACAAGGGCATGTAGATTAGCAAAAGGTAAGAAAGTGAATATTTATACTGACAGTCAGTATGCTTTTTCTACTGTACATGTTTTTGCGCAGCAGTGGAAAAATAGAGGAATGATAACATCAACTGGTAAACCAATTAATCATGCGCAATTCATTTTAGATTTATTAGACTCTATTCAGTTACCTCAAAAAGTAGCTATTTGCAAATGCGTAGCTCATACCAAGCAACAAGACAGAATTTCAAAAGGTAATGCGCGGGCTGATACAGCTGCGAAACAGGCAGCTTCAGCCTCAGAAGCTTTTCTTTTGAGTGAGGAATTACAACCCTCTGAGATTTTAGATTTAGAAATGTTAAAAACAATGCAGACACTTACTACAAATGTAGAAAAACAAAAGTGGATAAAACGAGGAGCAATCCTTGAAAAGGGACTGTACATCTCCAAGGAGAAGAAACCAATTTTGCCATCTAACTTGTTTAGATATGCAGCTTTGTTGAGCCATGGGCAGAGCCATGTCTCAACAGGGGGGATGGTACAGTTAGTGAATCGAGTGTTTACAACATATGGATTTACAAACTACACAAAAACTTTTTGTGCAGCATGCCATGTTTGTAACAAGCATCATGCACAAGGGACATTGAAGCCTAAGCAAGGGAGTTTCCCAACACCACCGTATCCATTCCATACTATTTGTATGGATTTCACAGAACTAAATAAGTGTGAGAATAAAAAGTATTGCCTTATCATTATAGATATGCTTTCCAAATGGGTGGAAGCTTTTCCAACTAAAAATCCAGATGCAGCTACTGTTGCAAAGGTCCTTGTTAAAGAATTTATACCCAGATTTGGCATACCAGAAAAGATTTATAGTGATAATGGTACACATTTCGTGAATCAAACAGTGCAACAACTTAGTCGCTATTTCGGAATATTGTTAAAAAATCATTGCGCTTACCACCCCCAATCTGCAGGGTTAGTTGAGAGGCATAATGGGGTGTTGAAGAATAAGCTTAGGAAGTTGATGAGTGAGACACAAAAGAACTGGGTGCACTGTTTGCCTCTGGCACTGTTGAGCATGAGAACTGTTCCTAATGCAATGGGATTAACTCCTTTTGAAACTTTGTTTGGGAGGGCATATTATACACCTCAGTGGAAACCTCTCATGTCTGCAGAGCAAGAGACTGACAGTTCACTTGCAGGGTATATGAGACGATTTTTGAATAACAAACTTTTGCAGTTAAATTCTGTTTCAGATAAAGAGCAACCGAAATCGGAAGCACCAGTAGCCCCAGGCACCTGGGTCTGGGTGAAGATTGTGAAGAAAAAGAACTGGAGTTCTCCAAAGTGGGAAGGGCCGTACCAGGTACTACTGTCGACACCCACTGCAGTCAAGATCGCGGAGCGAGCTTCCTGGATTCATTTGACGCACTGTAAACTGGTTAAGAACTTTGAATTGGACAAAAACTTTATTACTGTTGTACAACGAGAACATAATGGCCAGGTACAGAGTGAATAAAGACATTGAGCAACCTCAGAAAACTTGCATGATCATTTTTGATAGCTATGCTAATCACATTGTTATTTTTGTTGTGGCCACTCCTTTTTCCTGCCACAAAAGTTGAACTGATTAAACGTAATGAACCAAACATAGACTGGCATCCGAACTTTAACACTTATCAGGCAATTACATGTGTGTATGCTGAGACTTTTAATGTTTCGAACTGCTGGGACTGCACAGCCATACCAACAGCATACGGGGGTTTATTGATGGCTGCTATCCCCCTAGGGATCAATGAGACCTGGAAAAATCTGTTTTTTGACACAGTTGCTATTAAAGCACATGATAAGGTAGCACTGTATTTGCCTGTAACACAAAAAAGAATTGTATGTTTTTACAAAAATGATACCATCCAAGTGGGATGGAGCAAGTGTAATGTCACCGTACAGTATAAATGTTATAAAAAAGCAAATGATTTAGGTGGATCTTGTAGTACAGACTATGACTCATTTTTGAAATCTATGCATAAGACTCTTGATCAGGTACAACGTAATCCTGTACTTTTTAAACAGTTATCTGTAATAGATAGGAAAATGTTTCATGCAGGGCAGTCATTTCAGAACAAAGTAACAACTAAAGTAGAGGACTGTTATTTTGTGTGTGGTAAAAGCATATAAATGGTTACCTGAGAATTGGTCTGGCAGTTGTTTTTGGGATACCTGGTCCCGTCATCCGACACACTGCAGTTTTGCCTCAGGGAAATATTCGAAATACCCGAGATGTAACCAAAAAGACTGTTAAGAAACCTGAGAATCCAGTGGGACAGATCGAAGCGGGCTGGAAAGACCATCGTAATGTGGGAACCAAACTTGCGCAAATGGACTTGAGTGATGCTGTCATATCCTGGGCAGGTATATTACCTGCATATGGTGCAGTTAAATCGATATGGGAGCTGCGAAAACTGTCAAAACTTCTCAAAGTAATGAGTAATGCGACTTTTTCTGCTCTTGAACTGATAACTGATGAACTGAATGCCATGAGAACTGTAGTGCTCCAAAACCGAATGGCTCTTGACTTCACCCTAGCGAGGGTGGACGTGCACTTTAATCAAAGAAGAATGCTGTCCGTTTATTCCTGATCATCAGCATGAGATTAATGATCATCTCGAGGTGATTCAGCAAGTGTCGGCCATGACCAAACCAGGCCCAAACCCTCTGACAGACTTTTTCCAGAATGTATTTGGGGGGTGGGGTTTCATCCTAATGAACATATTGATTGCCATTGGGGTATGATTACTCCTAATAGGAGTTTGTGTTTGTTGTGGAATCCCCTGCATGAAGAAATTAATCAAAGAATTCATAGATATATAAGTATCTGAGACTATGTATCAAAGTACTGAATTTGAAGAGCTGCTAGAATGCAAAACACTTTCATAAAAGTTTAAAATGAATGACTTTCTTAACTGCAAATCCTGATTGGAAGAGGTTAGGAAAAGAAGCAAACTGTTTTATTCTTTTTTGAAAATAGAATTCAAAAGTATTAACAGGAGGGAAATGTTAGAAATATATGTATTAATGTGTGTATGCTTAATGCCAATTAATAATCAAAAGAATTAATACGCTTTTCATTCTATTTTACATGCACTGTGTTATATATAAATTGAGTTTCATATGAGACTGAAAAGATGCTTTTTGAAAACTGCAGTATGCTTTCTGAAACTTGCAAGATGCCCTCTGACCTAGTAATTGCTAGCACAGCAATATTCATGTTTATGCCTTTTGGAAATGTACTTGAGAAGCAGGTGCTTATCTGCTAGGTCAGGAACGAATGAATGAACAATACTATATTCTGTAAATGTAATGATTTTAAACAATCAGCTATGTTCGAAGCATGAGAACATGTGCAGCTGCAATAGCTTAGAGATAAAGTAGACAAAGGATTATTAGAGAAATGAACTGTTAGCATTGTGCTTGAATTAGCCATAGTACCTTGAATGGTAACATAACATGTATCTAACTGGTAGTAATCAAGGCCATGTTGTTTTCCTCAGGAAGTTTCACATAAAAATTGATAAATCGGCAGAAATTCATGGGAATGATGGTCAACAGATGATGATGAAAAAGGCTGGTAATTTGTTACATCAGCTTGGTAGGCCATGTCTAGTTAGAGAATGTATAAAAATGAAAGTATTTCCTGTTTCTAGTTAGACAAACTCTGTAATAGCATGTTTTTGTCTCCTTGCTGCAAGATTAAAGTGCCTTAACCTGAACCTACCGTGTTTTGATCATTTTTAAAGTATATTTTTCCTTTGACATCCCTGTAAAGTTTTCTGGTGGATGGTTTATGTGAGACCAGGATAATATCATGGAGGGATGAAGAAAGGGTTTCCTGCCTGGCAACTAACGGAAGTGGAGAAACCAAGCTGTCAGCTTGAGAGTAGACAGATTTGAGGGAGTCAGCCCTTGTAGGTGAGAATTAAGGTCCTGATGAGTGTCTAGAATCCAAGGAGGTTGTAACAGATGAGGTTGGAGGAAGGGAAATCACACTTGACGAGGCCAGAATGGGGCAATGAGGATCACTTTGCTTCTCAACCGAATAGCTTTTTTAGAAAAAGAGGAATCAGGGGAATCAAAGGATAAGCATAAAGAAGACCCGCGGGCCAATCATGAATCAAAGCATCTCTCGGTGATTCCCTATGAGGGGGAAAGAGGGCAAAGAAGCTGCTGTATTTTGTGTTTGAGGGGGAGGCGAAAAGATCGCAGCATGGCTGGCCCCAATGGCTGAAGATTTCTATTGTCACACTCTGATTGAGAGACCACTCATGAGGATAGAGGATGCATCTGCTTAGTCTGTCCGCAATCACATTGGAGCTCCCTGAGATATGCGTTCCAATCAGAAAGCAGTTGGAAGCTATCACACACTGCCAGATTCTCATGGCTTTTCGACATAGGGGGTAAGATTTTGTTCCTCCCTGTTTGTTTGTGTACCAGACAACGGACATGTTGTCCAACTGGATAGCAATTGTTCTGGATGGAAGGAGAAGTTAGAAAGCTTGCAATGCCAATAGCACCACTCTTAACTCCAAAACATTAATATGCAATTTGACCTCTATACTGGACCACGTGCCCTGGACTGACTTTCCCTGGAAGTGGCCCCCCCACCCTATCAGGGAAGCATCTGTGGTCACTGTGGCGCTGGGTTGGTGATCCTGGAAGGGGCAACACCAAAGATTTTTGTTTGTACTCATCCACCAGAGGAGATCTTGTTTGCAGGTGTTGGTGCTGATGATCTGTGAGCTCAGGGGGTGAAGACTGGATAGCCACTGGGACAGAAGAAGCCATTGTAGCAGTCTCATGTGTAATCTGGCTAGGGGAACAATTGGGATGGCTGCAGCCATAGACCTCAGAGCCTGGAGAACTTCCCTTGCAGACACCTTTTTTTGACAGAGTATCACTTGAACTTGTGCCCTTAATCTCTGAAGCCTGTGAGTTGGAAGAGAGACCAGACTTGATTGAGTATTGAATATTTCCCCTATGAATTCCAATTGTTGTGAGGGCTGAAGGTTGGATTTTTTCCAGTGGATGGTGATGACAAGTGACTCCACTAGTACTAGAGTGTAGCGGAGGGCCCTGACCAGACGGTGCTTGGTGGGGGCAGAGAGGAGCCAATCATCTAGATACAGTAACACCTGGAATCCCTGAAGTGTCAGATGAACTGTGACCACTGCTAGGCATTTTGTGAACACTCTGGGGGCCATTGAGAGACCGAATGGCAGGGCTCTGAATTGGTAGTGATTGGCTCCCAGCTGGAAGTGAAGGAGACTCCTGGAGTGCTTGTCCATCTTGATGTGGTAATATGCATCCCAGAGGTCCACCAAGCACATCCACACACCGTCCCGCAGAAAAGGAAGGATGGATTGAATCATGACCATGCGGAACTTGGTCTGAACTACTGATTTGTTTAGCTGGCTGAGATCCAAAATGGGCCTCTAGTCCCCGGTCTTCTTTGGCACCAAAAAGAATCTTGAGTAGAACCCTGATCTGCATTGGTCTGGGGGGACCGGTTGGATGACTTGTTTTTGACCTAGCTTTCATATCTTGGAAGCTGCATCCTCCCTTTGACTGGGTGGAACATCGGGAAAGGATTTCGGAGGTCTTGGATAAGATATTAGGGGAATGTGATAGCCTCTGGTAATGTTTTTCTGCACCCACTGATCGTTCATAATAGAGAGCCAGGCAGCTTGGTGCAGAGAGAAACGTTCCCCGACTGCTTCCAGAAGAAAGCAATCGGGCAGTGCTTCAGGAGCACTAATACAGTCTTCCCAAGAAGGAATCTCTGGAGTCCTGATTCTGGGGACCTCCTCTGCCCTGAAAGGGGTGTCTTCCATTACTGGAACCTCCTCTGCCTCTGGGGGAGTCCTCACCACGTGCGTCACAGAAAGGACCTTGAGACTTCTTGTGCCACATCTTCCCACTCCTCTGGTTCCTGGAGAAGGAATGCTGAGGTTTGGAAAAGCATAGGCCCATGGCAAACAAGGTCTTCCCATCCTGCTCCTACCTGGCTAATGTATCCTTGACCTTAGCACCGAACAGAGCTCATGGTTTGATAGGGGCATTTAAAAGTAAAGATTTGAAGGATTTTGCGAGGTCACAAATGCGCATCCAGGCATGGCGTCTCATGACTACACCTGCACCTGTAGCTCTAGCTGCTCCTTCGATTGCATGGGACAGCAACCTCATGGATGAATTGGATATTGACTCTAGGGTGGCAAGTTGGGAAGCAGCTTTATCATGTGCCCCATCCGAAACTTGACCCACGAGGGTTCCAGTTAGTTCGGTGATGAGATTTCTCTGGAGCCTCGTAAAATGTGCCAAAATGTTCAGAGACCTGACTGCAAAGTGCACTGATGCAAAAACTCACTTCCCTAACCTGTCTACTGCCCAGGACTCTCTATTGGGTAGGTGAACAGTAGGACTTTCCTCAGCAAGGTCCCTTTTTGTGGCTGCTGCCACCACCATAGCATCTACTGGCAAACCTCTAGACCAATGGGGTTGATCCTCTGGAGGGGAGAGTATTTTATCTGATCTCCTGGGGATGGCCTCAACAATGTCAGGGTTCTTCCAAATCATTGGCAGGGGGGGTCACCCAAGAAGTAGAGGGCCGAGACCGGAAGGCCTGCAGGAATACAGATTCCTCTAAGGAAGGATTGGTGGGGTTCCAGTCACCCCTCTGTTTCAACATTTCCAGGATGTCTCCAAATGAGACATCATCAGGGGGTGACCATGGGGATCCTTCCCCATCATCATATTCCATATCTTCCATGAGGGACTCCTCTGGGGAGTCCATGTGTTTCCTCTTACACTCCCTTTTCCGAGTGGGTTCTTCGGTGGGAGCATCCGAAGAAGACTCAGAAAGGGAACTACCCTGTACAGGGGTTTCCTGGGCCTTGTGCTCTCGGAGTCCTGGGGGGTGGCTTTTGACAGCTGCGGCACAGAGGGAACTGGTGGGATGAGCAATGTAGGAGGATTTCTGGAAGCAAGCACCCTCTCCATCACCCAGAAAGCAGGCCCACCTGAGGAGGAATGAGAGCCCGGAACCGAAGAAGACAATTTCAGAACCAGGGTCACACCCTGCTCCATATGGTCCACCCCGGGGACGGACCCTCAAGCAAACTCTGGGCGGGAGTCACCCTCAGAGCTGAAGATGGAATCGGCAACACATCCAGAACCGTGGCTGGAACCGAGGGTTCCACCCCCCCAAGCATGAGATTGAGGAAGGGTGGGTTCCATCGGAACCAACACCCAAAGGGGCCTCGGAGCCTCAGACACAGTCATTGTCATCGCCGAGGAAAGGGGTCCTCTCATAGAGATCGGGTATATGAGCTTTGGAACCGAGGGATTCAAGGGAGGAGAGTATGTAGGGGTCGCCGGTGTAATAGACCCAAAGCCCAGTGTGGGATGCGGTCAGCAGCTGACTGAAAGCTTGTCCGGCAAAAGGATCTGCAGACAGAGAGTACTGGGTTAGTGGTGCATCACAGAACAGCACTGATGATTCCAATTTGGAAACCGGTAACAAAGGAATGATCAGAGCCGAGAACAGGCTCAGAGCTGAGGTCATAGCTGGGGTGGGGGGGTCAGTAACGGCTCCGAAGTTGTTGTCAGAACCGACATCGGAATGTAGATGGGGGACATCAGTGCCGAGATGGAGGCAGACAAACTGGTTGGAACTGAGGTTGTAGTTGGTGCCATAGTCATTGGAGCCAGGGCAGGCACTGACGAGGTGACCTCGGTATGAATCACTGGAGCCAAACTCGGAGCTGAGGTGGTCAGAACCGAGGAGGCAGTATGGTGCTCAGTGGAACTCTTATGGTCCCTGTGCCTATGGCTTTTGGCTTTTGCCCCTATCACCAGCCAGTGAAGAGGGGTTTCAGCGAGGACGTTTCTTGCCACAGAAGGAGGGGATGAGACCTCGAAAGCAGAAATAGCCTCTGAAAAAAGGTGAGGAAAGCAGGCCCTTAAGGATCAATTTATTTAGTCGCTCATTCAGCGTCCACTGACTGAAGCTGGCACAGATATCACATGGAGGTTTCGCAGATAAATGCAGAACCCCCAAACAATACACACACTCTTCATGAAGGTCACTATTTGGGAGTTTACCACTGCAAGAGGAGCAGTGTTTAAACCCAGTAGTCCCTTTCTTCTCAGACATAATAGGGAACACTCACACACACAAAAATAGAAGAAAGTGAAGAAAGGAAAGAAAGAGTGAAATGCCAACAATGGTACTGGGAATACCCAAGGGTAGAAGGGCTAATACCAACAATGGTATGAAAGGAAACACCTGTGGGTAGAGCTGAGTGTAGTAAAAGATACAAGAAATTAGAAAACTGACAGGAAAAAATCCACAAAAAAACATGTAAAATTTAGAAAAATATAACACTTAGCTGGACAGCTTCTTGAAATGCTGCTATATGGCTGTGCGGCAAATGAGATCTGAGGTAACTGAGTGAAGGGCATTGTGAGTAGCAGCTTAGCTCGAGAGTTTTTGGTGCACGCAAGCTTGGTATAAGGCTGACTCTGTTCTGAGGGCTCGGAACCAAACCCATCAGTGATGAATAAGAAGAAGATTAACAACTTCAGATGTTCTCTTTCCACTTGTTAGTCCAGAAGGGGCCAGTTATTAATAATAATAAATTGTCTGTGTTGTCCCTAAGGGAATAACTGAACTCGCAATAAGTAATAAGTAACTAGTGCAATTTCTGAAGAAGAAAACTGACAATAATTCTTGGTTTAGCTAAGGAAATATATCTGAAAATGTTGTATATGATTTTCTGGATTTGTGTTTTTTTTTTTTTTAGATGAATAAAGTGTAAATAAAGAAAGAGTTTTTTTGAATATAGGTACAAGTACATTTTTAGTTTGGGCTTTTTCCGGATGGTAATTATTAAGCTAAAGATTTATTTATACCTTAGCTTTAGTTGAGTCAATTTCTTGGCCTCTGTGTTTCAATTTAGTATTTAAAAGAAAATGTGGGATCAAGAAGATGACTTAGGTGTTATTGCTGAGATGCCTCATTGATAGTCTTGTTTAAATAGTCTTGAAATTTGGAATGGTGTTGCTAAGTTTATATATTGTCCCAAAAGTCATAACCACTTATTTGTTGTATTTTATTTATTTTTATTTCTTTATTGACATTTGATTACCGGGAAAGTCTGATTGGGTAGGAACCCATTTTCAGTGGAGGCCTAGGGAGAAAAGCTCTCGTGTATTACAGAACACTTTAAGAATTATAATTTTACAGTCTTTAAAAATAATACAATAATACATTTTAAATAATTACAGTATACCACATTTGACATAATATGAAACCATTGGTTAAGAGTAGATATAAGTTATATGACAATGATTATACTTAAAGAAAATTTAGCCAGTTTATAGAGAAATTAAATGAAAGTTAGTATAGTACAAACAGGAATTGCAGTGCAAAGTGAGAGAAAAGCAGGCTTATAGTATATTTAGAGAGAAAGCCAGGTGAGAGAAATTGATGGAAGTAAGGAAGTGAGTGAAGAAGGGAAAATAAGAAGCTGTAAGGTATGAATAGGCATTTGCTCACATTTAGGGATATAGTTTATGCTGGTGATGACCAAGAACAGAGCCAGCTTTGGCTAGAAAGTCCTTCAGAATGGTTTTGAAGGATGGGAGGGAGGGTATCAGAATGGTTTTGAAGGATGGGAGGGAGGGTATTCACCTGATGGATAGAGATAAGGAGTTCCAGTCCTTAACAACATGGTACTGGTACAGACAATGCCCAACAGATTTGATAGGTTTGTGGACAGATGGGAGTGTTTGGTCAATGGATCGTAATGTCTGACTGAGAACATAGTTGTGTAGAATGTTATTTAGTGATGACCTGAAGTATTCAGATGCAGATGGAGTCTGGATAATTTCATTGGTGGTAAGAAGCTGTGTATATGTTAGTTGATGAGGTAGTTCTCACCAGTTTAGGATTTTTAGTCTTTTCAGTGCTATACAGTTGTAGGTTCTGTAAGGGGCTGCAAATTTAGCAGCTTTGTTATAGCATTGCTCAAGTTTTGATTTTTGTGATAGTAACGATGGGAGCACCATAAAGAAGTGTGGTGAGGGGATAATAGTATTATATTGATAGCTTATTTGGGGAGATAATGTTCAATAGTGCCAAAATAAGCTTTTAGTTTGAATTGTAGGGTATCTGAAGTAGTATCAGGGTTACAGAGAAGCAGATCATCTGCATACATAGTTTTATTCAGTGACAGAATTCCCTGTTTCAGTTTATTGTAGAAAAGGGTGACCACAACAGAACCCAAGATAGATACATAGGGAATGCAGCAAGTAAAGTGTCCTGTTTCAGAGACTGAATTCCCAGCACTGACTTAATAAGTCCTATCTTAAAGAGAATTTTTGGGCAATGCGATGATTTATGTTTTTTTTTTTTTGTTAGTTTATGTAATAGGAGGGAATGATCAACTGCTTAGAAAGCATAAGTCATATGCATGAAAATGCCAACAGTCAGAAGACTGTTGTTAAAGTCATTGTAAATTTGGATGATGACCAAGTAGTTGCCATCATAGTGCTAAGATATGTCTGAAGCCATTATCAGCATCATTTAGAAGGTCATACATATTTCTCTAGCCTAGAATTTGTAATTAGATAATTGTTATCAGATATCTTATTGACAGAACAGACGTTCGCAATTGGCCTGAAGCTTGCTAAGGGGGGGGGGGGTGATGTCTTATGCAGAGGGGTGAGTCTTTTTAAACTGCATGGGTACAGTCTAGTGGTTTATAGGACTGGGTTATAGACATTTTCAGGAAGGCTAGATATCATTGGCTATGTTTTGAGCCAGCCTTTTGTAGCATTTTTTAAGAATTATTGATACTTTTAAGCAACTTTCTTTAAACTAGAAGATGGGCCAAAAACACTAAGGAAACATGTTGAGTATTAGTATTGTTTTCTATTTGCTGAGCAGATCAGCTCAGTACTGTGGCAGGATTATTACACATAACAACCCTTGATTATCTGAAACTTTTGTGCACATAAACAAATGATGAGCATGGGATGTCAGTGCAGATGTGCACCTTATCTAGCCTGTAAGCTCCTCAGTGTCCTTCTAAAAGTGTTTAGGACTACAGACTTCAGTTACTTGCTTCATTCTAAGAAATGTTGATTTTGCATAATTGATAGCAAGTCTACATCCCTTTGTTAGTGCTAAAACTGCATGGTGAAGCATAATGATTTATAGCTGACATTTCCACTTTTTCATGCTAGAGTCCTTTGCTTATGTAGGCCTTTGGTCTATGGGGTAAGACAAGCATGCTTTCTGACTTTAGGTTGCCTATTCCTAATGAAACACAGGTTGTCTTAAACATCAGCTAGTATGCACATTGTGAGTGTCATTGCAAGTTTAAGATCTTTGTCTTGTTATAAAGGGAGACCCATCTATGGATTCAAAAGGTTGAAGTAATATAACTTTCATTGCTTTCTGAGGTGGATATATTTCTTAAAGGACTAGATTAAGGCTGTTTGACAGAAGTCATTCATACAGTTATGAAGTACAGTGATATCTTTAAATCAGTGTGACATATTAGTTAAGATCAGAGAAATTAGACAGCCATTACTAATAACTGTATTGGGCCATGTGGATTTTTTTAACTATTTGTTTGATAGCCATATATTTGAGATATCTGTTTAATTGAGGAGTTAATGGTTTAACTATTAGCTTTTATATGACCATAAGTATAATGTTATCTATCAAGACTCATGCTTTTTGCCTTAAGTGAATGCTGTATATTAACATGTTGACAATGCTGTTGTTTTCCTGTGGTTATTTTAATAATGTTTGAACATCAATTCATAAATTTCATTTATTCATTTATGCAAAAATGTCTCCTTCTAAACTATTCAGTGAAAAGAATAGTTCACATTTCACACTGTGCATGACATAGGACTGTCACAGATCCCGGAAAATGACATTTGTTCCATATCAGAATAAGCATGTGTTGCGAATTCATATCTGGGTACCCTGAAACAATTAAATGCTCTTCTGAAGCTTGAGGCAGTAGCTGCTAACAAGCACACCACATATTCCTGTTTCAGTCATTAGGTACCACCAGGTTGTTTATGGCCCTTCACACTATATAGGACTGTTGTTTATGGCCCTTCACACTATATAGGACTGTTGTTTATGGCCCTTCACACTCTATAGGACTGTTGTTTATAGCCCTTCACACTATATAGGACTGTTGTTTATGGCCCTTCACACTATATAGGACTGTTCACACTCTCATTTTCATTTCCATTTCTTTCTGTGCTGTTGTCCTGCCTAGTTACTTGAATAACACTTGGGGCTCTGTTTCCATGGAACAGGCCCTGAGAAAAGAAGCTTCCTAAATCTTACATAGCAGAAAGTGAACACAAAAGGATTCAGAGGTGAGACAATAAGGCTGGCTGGCTTAAGGAGGGTTTGTATGACCCTTCTGCTTTGTAAAAATGTTTCCTGTTCTTTCATTAGAAGAGAAATACTGAAGACCTGGTCTTAGTGTTCTAAGAGCATCAAATAGATTCAAGGCACTGCACGCACACAGCATGTTTCTATAAATTTGTTTTTGTTGTTCACATTATCATCATTGCATATTCATTAGCAGTATGTTGTGTCAGCCATTAAGAGATATGCAGCACTCTTCATAGAGCAATCATTTGCTACAACATATACGGTACTGGTGCTTTTTTATAAGTGTAGCAAGGGGAAAGTTTTAGGCTAAAATGTTAATATGATAGAAACTGGTTAGAACACTGACACAAACACACACCCCATATTTCCAATAAACATAGAACTATTATTAATAATATTGAAATATTTCAATAAAATATATTAGATTGTTGGAACTCTTTTGCTTGTCTTACAACTTTTGTGCCTGTACCAACTGAATACAAGCAGTGTGACTATAGTGCAAAGGTTAGGGGCAGTAGTTATGAAATACTCTGGGCAGTAACAGGAATAAGACTTTAGTGACCTGTTTTCATTAGTACAACTGAGATAGAAAACTGCTTCAGAAAAATTATGTTTGAGATATGTTGATACGTATAATGCAGACCTTGTCATCCATCGCAGAAAGTTGTAGAGCTGTGCTCATAGATCAACCAGACAAGAAAGCAATGATGCTTAAAAGCACCATTCATAATAGTGTCCAAATAGGGCAATACAATCTAGCCTCAAAAAAGCAAGATGGAACTTCTTGCAAAAAAATTCACCATCCTAGATGTTTTATAGTATGAAATTATATTTTAACAGAGCAGGAAAAATTATATTCATATTTGTAGAAAAAATATGTGTCTGTTTTTTCCTTTTTCTTGTATGAGGAATCGCAACATTTTAGCAGACGTGCTCTGTTAATTTTTAACTCACAGAAATATAGCAGAAAAAGCATTAAATATGAAGAAAAACCAGAGACAAATGAAATCTATCAGCCAAAGAACAAAAAAGCATAAGTACTTCACAGATGTTAGCAATGTACTGCCACATAGTTATAATTCATGAATATCAGGTTTATGTGGTTTCTAAATGACTTGTTTACTTTTAGGTTCTGGATCAATATCACAGTATTAATTATATCAGATTTATTTTTCAATGCATCTGTGAACTGATTTGTCACCATTTTTGTATTATTTCAGTTTTTGTGAAGAGTGGCAGTACAGAATGCATTGACTATTTCCGCTTATGAGCTCTTCAAGGGCATCCCACCACAATACCTCCAAGCCTCTGCCCACAGGATGTAACTCCCTTATCATATCTATTTAATTGTCTGTCTGTCTATCTATCTATCTACCAACCTATATATAATCTATCTGCCTATCTAGTCTCCCTATTGAAATGGTGGCACTTGAAATGTCAAGTGCCAAAAAGCTGGAAAAAAAAACAAAACAAAAGAGAAGAGTGAATCTAGAAAATTGCTCTTCTCCTTAAAACTTCTTTTTGCAAGGGGGCCCCTGTACCTGACCCCCAAAATTATATATACCAACTCTAAGATCACCATACGGTGGAGAAATATTTCAACAAATGGCATCTTGGACTTAACATATACAACTTCGATCCTTCGGCCATTCATTCTTTTTTGGGACTCACACTAGCAGGTCTTAATATTTCAAATGGTTACCTTGTATCTATCTATCTATGTATCTATTGTTGAAAGGCTAGTCTCACTAAGCCAGTTGCCACATTTTATGGGATCTTTTTTATCCACCTGAGCTAACACTAAGTTAGCCAGGTGGGACTGTGGTTTCATGTCTCATCCAAAGTACAGCACACTCATGAGTGCAGCATCACATTATGCCGCACTGTGGTGACAGTAAAGGCAAAAAAAATAAATCTCAGAACCTGAGGTGGGAGTAGGACCCACAGCCTTCTGATCTTCCACCCTTTGAACCCTTTTCTGGCTATCTGATAATACTAACTCTGACATTATAAGTGCAGGGATGTCAACACTGGCTGGTTGTCCCAGTTCTCTTGATCTACGTTAGTGCCATGATTTTAACTAGCTAAACACATCCCCAGCCCAACCTGACAAAAAAAATCTAAGAAATAAAGCATATCTGATTGTGTATTTGTGACTCATGCAATGAGCTTTTACCATTGCAACCATTATTATATACTCATTAAGTGAACATCATCCCATATTTGTCATCCACCATCAGGACAAGGTTTCCAGCAAACACAAATACCTCTGTTATGTACAGCTGGCGTGGTTGGGGAATTAAATCCTACAACTCTAAATATATCCACCAATTGTGAAGGAAGGACCAAGCTGGTACCATAGTTTGAATTTTACCACTTACAACCAGTTGTGAAGGAAGGACCAAGCTGGCATTAGAGGGGTGATCTCTAGAATGATACCACTGGTATTGACCAGGTTAAAGTAAAAGAAAGAAAGTGCATATGAGTTTGATTCAATAATCAATTTACAAAATGCAAACTGGACCCAAGAGCATAAAGTGAATATGTACTGCTCTTCTAGCCATCAGCTTCCAGCATCATCTACACCTGGACTAGATGCACACAGGCCAGTTACATAGCTTAGTCTTTGACCTAGCACTTTAGAACCCTCCCCCCACACACATATAATTCTCAGGAAGCTGTCAGAATTCTCCCATTCTCACAGCTTTCCTCCTGGCAAAGTGGTACTGCCACCACTCTAGATATGCCCAGAGACCCCAGCAACCTGCTGATCTTTATATGGCCAAATATAAATATACAAATTAATATATTTTACTGATAACTGGCAAGCAATTTAGTTGACTGGAGTTGGAAGACACAGTGTGCTAACCCACAGTGGTAAATAATAATTTTCTCAGATAATAAATGATAAGACATATATAGACAATAATGACTATCCACATGGGTGAATAAATACATTAACTTAAACAATTTACAATAAGGCAAACAATACAAATACAGATTAAATATGCAAAGTAATAAGAAAGTGCATAAGGAATATCGAAATAACAGTTAGACTGACAGAATATGTGAAGGAAAATCTAATCTGCAGCTAACTACATATCCTAACTGTCTCCTCCTGAAGAGCTACTATACTGGACTACTCCATGTTAGAAAATATTAAAAATATCTAGAGACAGATGCAGATACTCATAGCTCTTATATGAATGTAGTGACGTCTCTCATGCTATAACAAGACAGACCAAAACTAAGACCAGTCTCATATATTTATTCACATTTCAGGCCATCATGTCTGTTCTGAAAGCTTAAGGATAATCAGATTGCATCATTTCCTTTCTACAGAAAAACATTACATTGATTTATTTGAGTTGCTTGTTTTCCCATACCAGTTGTCCAGTTACTGAACATATTTCTTATGAACAAGAGCTTAATTACATCAAACTAGTAATCAAAATCTTACATATATCTCTATAGTTGTTTACATATTAATGTCTCCTTTTGAAGTCCAATTTACTAGCATTTTATGACTTGGTAGCTTGCTGAAGCAGGAAATTACATTTTACATTTCAACTGTAGGTTCATACATTACTCTTCCTGCCATCTCCCATCTCACATTTACATAAAAAAGGTCAAAAAGTTACACATACACCCTGCAGATCCACTGTATAATCAACATGAAATAAAATAGAAAAAAAATCACATATGTAAATCATTTTTCCAGCCCGACACCACCCATGGCAAAACAATCTCAATAATAGTAGCATCAAAAATAAGGAACAATATTCACTTAATCAGCTATTAAGAGCTATCAGATGGAGGTGCCTCTTTCATCATCCAGCCTTGGAAAATGAATTTTCTTACTTTGTCCATAGCTAAATAGGTATTATTCAAAATGCTGCCACAGTCAGAATTAAAAATGCCCTCCAACCTTAGATGACCCACACCTTGAAAGCCTATATGATTGAATATGAAAAGGGTGGATCTAAATATATCTACTGCAAAACACAGATTGCTTTTGAACTCTATAACATGCTTAGAAACAAGTGTAAGAGGCAGTCAGAGATCAGAAGTTTTCTTGACTGTGACAGCTATAAACATAAAAAAGACTACTGTTAAATCATAAATTCAGACCAGGAAACAACTATGTTCCATCACCTCCCCCATAAAAGACAGGATAATACCAAGATGCTTAGAAAATGAAAGTTATGTACTTACCATAATGCTAGATATGTGTTGTCTTCTTCCATCTAGCTCAACAAATGTGTTATAGGATCCAATCGGATCTGACCTCAGCACATTTATTTTAAGCTCTTGAATCCAGTGCTCTGGCTCCTCTGCTACTTATAATTCCCTCCTGTCCATACAATACCTTAGATTGATTTTGCCCACTTAGACCAAGTAGCCACAGCACAAATTTCATCAACTGGCAGTTTAGCTAAGAAAGCAGTGCAGGTTGCCATAGGACTGGTTTAATGAGCTTTAGGTTTGTGTGGTAATACCAGACAAAAGTAATACAATCAGAGAGCCATATCAATAAAGTAACTTTAGAAAGTCCCTAGCCCGACTTGGTCCTTGAAAAGCAAAGGAAAAGCTGATGTGTTATTTTTAATGTGGAGCTTTTCTCTCCAGGACCCGAATGAAAATGGGCTACTACCCATTTGGACTTTCCTGGTAAACAATCAACAAGCAAACAAACAAACAAATGCATAAATAAATAATGTCTTTGGTGCAGTGTTAGTAAAATCTCAACCGACAGTGAACATCTATCAAACATAAAGTTTATTCTCTTTTGTTAGATAAACTTGGGAAGAAAACCTGTAGGTTAATTGTCTGGTTAAGATTAGCTTCTAATGCCACTTTAGGAAGAAAGTGTGAATTGGTCTACAGTGATATCCTATCCTTATTAAAAAACAAGTAGGAAGGTTTGCAAGACAAGGCTTGTAACTCAGCAATTATCATAGCTGAAGTAACATCCACTAGGAAAATTGTTTTCCAAGACAGAATTTCAGTTCTGATGAAGCTGCTGGTTCAAAGGGAGGTCTGGTTAGGGCCTGAAGCATCAAAGGAATTTCCCAATTAGGAACTGGATCTCTGATAGAGGGTGTTAGAAGAAAAATGTTCCTTTCAAAAATGCCTTGGAGATTTTTGGTTTTGTTTTCTCCCATGTGAAAGTTGGATACAGCTGCCAACTGTACCTTTATTGTCAAGAAAGTCCCACCTTTTTGAAATAACCCCAGCAAAAAAATTAAGATTGATGGTAATGGTGCTGAAAAAGGATCTAAGCCTTTGGAGGAAGCCCAGATAGCAAACCTCTTCCATTCACTTTTGTCTGTTTTCTTCATGTTTTGTTTCTGTGGTGAAGACCTGAATAACTGAAGCAGAGAGCTTGGCATCCATGTCCATCACAGGATTTGAAAGAAACATGGTTAACTTCAGGGCTTTCAAATCTCAGTAAGACTGTCTGGATGGATGAGACAGAAGGTCTGAAAGAGGCTCCAGCACCCAGGGATGGTGTTTAAAATGAAGCCAAAGGTAGGGAAACCTGACCTGCTGAGGCCAGAAGGGTCAATACGAATCACTGTTGCCTTGCACCTTATGGCTTTCTGTAGAAACTTGGTTATAAGGGGAATGGGTGGGAATGTATGCAGGAGAACTGGGGGCCAGTTGTGGACTAGAGGATCCCTTGGTGACTGCCCCCTTAGGGAGTAAAGGAAAAGTAGCTGCTGCACTTGGTGTTTAGGTGGGAGGCAAAAATACTGCAGCATAGCTGGCCCTAGTGACTGAAAATTATTGTTGTCAATGACTGGTTGAGGGACCACTTATGAGGCAGAAGAATAGAGGCTATTGGCCTTGAGGCCCTTATAAGCCTAGCCAAGAGTTTAGCCCATGTATAGACAAATCAGCACCCAATGCCCCTATCCAGTAGGGACATGGGTGGAATTCCAGGGATGTATTTTCTATTCCCCATTCAGTTATCAAGGTTGCACTTGAAAAGGGGTAAAGAGGTACTCTGCTTGATGTGTAGAGGGAGTCTAGTCCACAGATGGGGGTGTCTCTGGGACACAAATCTATCCTTCCAACAAGTCTTATTGATGTCACAGACCAGGTTGAGGCTGTGTGTGGGGGTTACTCGAGTGGCGCTTGACTTGCGGATATGCAGCAGTCCCAACAAGGCGGGGTCCAAGATTGCCTTGTATGCCAAACAGTGGTCACTTCTGAGGAATCTGTGTGAAACAGAGTAGAGGGACAGGGCTTTTAGCCTATCTGTGTATGGTAGATGTTTAAGGCCCTGGATTCTCCTGGTGAGGAGCCTCTGTGGTCTCTTCAGCTGCTGCATGTACTTTGCGAGGTACATGCCAAATGGGGCATTGTACGCAATAACGGGCCTTATAAGGGATGAATACAGGGATGTTATGACCTCTTTGTCCCTGGATGAGATACCCTTACTTACGAGGTGGGCCATATAGAAATCTTGCCATACAATGGAAGCAACATAGTGGTCAAAAGCCAGGTTGCTATCAATCTGGGTGCCCAAATCCCTCATGACTGACTGCGTGCTTAGGACATTGTTATTAATGTGATAATTTGTGGAGACGTCACTCTCCCCAAAGGGGCTGATGATGCATTTTTTTGTATTCAGCTTGAAGCCATGTTTCTGGCACCAGTCATTTGTTTTGGTGAGACTCTCTTGGAGGATGTCCACATCATTAGGAGAATTTATGACAGTGCCCAGTTTGCAGTCATCTGCAAACTTGGTCAGCCATAGCCCACTGGTTTTGGCCTGCACCTCAGAAATGTATATCTCAAATAACAGAGACCCCAAGACCAAACTCTGGGGTAAGACACTTGATATGGTTCTACTGCTTGAGATGGGTTCCCCTATTTTGACTACGTAGGTTCTATCAGTGAGCCAGTTAGCTACCCATCTGGTAACATACGGATTGATAAATAGTTGAGAGAGTTTATCTATTATGCCCAAGTGGGGCATTGTGTCAAAGGCTTTGGCCAGGTCAAGATAGGCAGTGTGCACTGTCTTCCCCTTGTCCATGGCTTTGGTGACTGTCTCAGAAAAGTAGCCAAAATATAACAGACATGACCTCCCCTTGATGAAGCCAAACTCTGTGGGATCGAGTGTTTGGAGGTTGCCAATGTCCTTGTTAATGAGGTCCATGATAATCCATTCCATGGCCTTGCAGATCAGGCTAGTTAGGTTGTTGGGTCTATAATTTCCCAGAATGGTGGATGCTCCACCTTTGTGTAAAGGGATGACAGTGGCTGTCCTCCACTCAGCTGGGACAAAGCCGGTACTCAGGCTTTGGTTGAATAGGGCACCTAATGGTGCTGCAAGTTCCTGCCTGAGTTCATATAGGTTGCAGCCCGGGATGTTATCAAGTCCCATGGAGGCTGTATTTTTTGCCTTTGAGAGAGCAGTGATGACCTGATCCCTAGATAAAAGGGGAAGGGGGCAGGTACTGGGAATGTCCTGATTTACTGATGGGGGGGAATAGAGGGATGAATTTTTTACAGAATCTGTCAGCCAGCAAGCTTGTTATATCTACGGCATTTGTATATGTGGTATCCTTGACCACCAGTTCTGAACAGATCTGGGTGCTATCTTTGAGATTATGGACAAATGTGTAGAAGGCCTTATGACTGTCTCTAGCAGATGTGGCCAATTTGGACTCAGAGTTTGCTTTGGCCAAGAATTTGGAACTCCTGGGATGTGTGTTAACAACAGAATGCATTGAGAAGAGATTGTCCACTGCCACACCTTCATGGCTTCCCGGCATAACAGGTATGAATGGGTTCCCCCTTGCTTGTTGATATACCAAACCACTGCCGTGTTGTCTATCTAGTGAGGGAATCCTGGAATGCCTGCAATGCTGTGAGGGCTGTTTTCATCTTCAAGATATTGATGTGATGTCCGGCCTTTGTTGTCAACCACAGGCCTTGAACCATCTTCCCTTTGAAATGCCCCCCAACCACAGATGGGAGGTATCTGTGGTCTCATTGGCTGTAGGAGGTGGGAGGGTGGAAGTTGGCCCCATGTGATTATCAGGCTTCATCCACCAAAGAATATGACTCCTGCATATTGGTGTGAGATTTATGGGGAAGTGAAGGGGCTGATACATCATCAACCATTGGACAGACAGGGTCCACTGCAGGACACTCATTTAAAATCTTGCCTGAGGTACTAGCATGATTGAAGCAGCCACTTCACCCAATAGATGAAGAATTAGACTTTCTGGAGGGTTTGAAAAAAACAGGATCTCAGAAGCTTGATAATGGATAGGTGGAACTCTTGATTCTGGAAGCTTGGCAATTTGGGAAGATGTATCCAGGTGGTATCCTATGAACTCTATCATTCTTGTTGGTGTCAGCTGGCTTTTGCTTAGATATTTTGTGATTCTCAAGAAAGGAGCTAATGGGAGCAAGAAGTTCTTAAATAGCCACATGGACCCCACTTCCACCCTTCCACCTCTGCTTATCCATAGTGGGTGCAGTAAGGAGCCAGTCATCTAAGTAGAGGAATACCCAGAAGCCTAGCAGGCTTAATTACACTGCCATTACTGCCATGCATTGGGTGAACACCCTGGGGGTTGTGGTGAGACCAAAGGGCAGTGTCCTGAACTGAAAATGACTGTCTCCCAGCCTGAAATGGAGAAATCTCCTGGACTGCCTCATTATCTTGATATGGTAGTAGGTATCTTGAAGATCTATTGAACAAATCAAGTCATCTTTCCTCAGAAGAGGTGAAATGGACTGAACCATGAATATTCAGAATTTTGTCTGTTTCACAAACTCATTTTGGTGACTGAGGTCTAAAATGGGCTTGAGGCCCACAGTCTTTTCCAGAACCAAAAAGAATCTTAAATAGTCTCTGGATCTGTGATGAGCTGGTGGGACCTCCTGGATGACTCATTTTTATAGTAGAAACAAAGGAGAAGTAAAGGCTGAAAGTGGATACAATTCAGTTATAAGACCAAGGTGTTAAGTCCAAACATCCGAAATAATCCTCAGGTAGCGTGGTAAAATCCAAATAAGTTTTTATTAAAACAGAACAGAGACTTCACAATTGAATAGCATAATGATGATCAATGGCAAGCGCTTTCACCTAAAAGGCTTCCTCAGGCCGTTAACATTCAAATCAAATACCAGTATTTATAGCCTTTAATCATGACATCACATCCTCTTAAAAACTTTGTATTTTCAATTAATGCACATAAATATGTACAATGCATTTCTAATATAAAGTCTCACAACTTATAAGTACAATATTTATATTAAAGTCCAAGGTTTAAAATTCACCCATATTATAAATGTTAAAAACTACCAATTTATTAGTTTATTATATAGGCTTGCTAAGTCTCTTCCCTTTTAAGATAGGTTTAATGGGTACCCTATCATTAAGGCCGGGCGGACAATCAGCTCTAAGTCTGATGATCCACTTGGCCTCATTCTGTTCAGTTTTATTCCATGTATCACCTCTACGAATAGTAGGATGATAAATCTGAATAACTAAAAATTTAAACTGATGTTCGATTGAAGTATCAAGTACATGTTTCGAGAGTGCATTCTTAACAGATCTAATTCTTATATTATATAAATGCTCCCTAATTCTGTCCCTTAGCCGCCTGTCAGTTTTGCCTACATAATATGCAGGACAAGAACCGCAGGTGGCCAAATAGACTACATGTTGTGAATTACAATCAGCCAAACAGGAAAAATTATAGTGGTAATGCGTAACTGGGTGTATAAAACTGGCACTTGTATCAATAAAATCACAAAAATTACATTTCTTACACGACTTAGTGTTAAATTCATGCTTGTAATTATTGTAAGATCTGGTTTCAAGACGTCCAGAGTTACATAGCATTTATATAACCATAAATGGTAAGACACACAAGGTGTATGGTTTTTGTGGGAGAATCTTGTGCCCACAGTCACTACATTCTTTTAAATCAGAGGCCTTGTCAGACATCACCACAGCAACAAAAACAGCAACAGCAGCAACTACAAGAATCACAAAATGCGATACCAAAAGCTAATTTGTTAACCTTAGAGTTAACTACTATAACACACTACTATTCTAACAAAAGTAGCAAGGAAAGCAAATTTTTTTTCTTATTTTTAATTTTTTTTTGAGAAGGAGAGGAAGAGTGGGAAAATCTCCCAAAACTATTAAACTAAACTTAGAAATAGGATAAACTACAGGAGCATCCTAAGAAAAAAAGAAGTTATGTCTTACTATAACATTCCATCTGTGTTGTTGATCTTCATTCATTCGTTACTGATGGGTTATTGGTTCTGTCCTTGGAACCAAGCTGGCCAGTATCAAGCTTGCATCAGCCAAAAACTCTCAAACCAAGGTCCTACCCAGAATGCTCTGCTCCCTGTTACCTCAGATCAAGTTTGCAAGTTGCTAGATAAAAGTAGAGGCTACCTCTGGTCATAACAGACCTACCAGAAAGAAGTACATAAGATCAACCAAGAACCTCTAGATGGGGGACGGAGGGTGGGAAGTAATGAATTAACGAAGATCAACAACAGAGATGGAACATTATGGTAAGACATAACTTCTTTATCTGATGTTGTTAATCTTCGTTCATTCCTTACTGATGGGACAGAGTCCCCAGCTACCTGTATCCCTGGGTGGCCCTCATGGAAGGTCATTCCTGAGCACCATGGAACTAAAGTAAACTCTATCTCTGGAGGCCAAGTCCAATTTGTAATGAAGAATAAAGATATGAGGTTTGGCTCAAGTTGCAGCTGAGCAAATATCATTGAGGGAAGCCTTAGCATGGAAAGCTGCTAAAGTTGCCATAGATCTTGTAGAATGTGCTTTGACTCTATGAGGCAAGGTGAGATTGTTTTCGTTGTAGATAAAGGTGATACAATTTCTCAACCAAGAAGCCAATGTAACTTTTGATACAGGATGAACCCGTCTAGATCCAGAAAAATCCAGAAAGAGTTGGTCTGATTTACGGGTAGATTTTATTCAGTCCAGATAAAAACGTAATTGCCTATGAACATCCAAGGAGTGCAGGTAATACTCTCCCTTGTTAGAATGGTTAGGAAAGAACACCGGGAGGTCAATAGACTGGTTGATAGATTGCTCTGATACCACTTTTGGGAAAAAAGTAGAGTTGGTTCTCAGTGATACCCTGTCCTTATGGAAGATAAGACAGGGAGGTTTGATGCATAAGGCCTGAGGTTCTGACAATCATCTGGCTGATGTGATTGCAATCAGAAACAAAGAGAGATATCTTACATCACAAAAAGATGCAGGTTCAAAGGGTGGAGCTGTTAAAGCTTGTAGAACCAAAGCCAAATCCCAAGGTTGTACGGGTTCTCTAAAGGGAGGTTTTAGGTGGATAACCCCTTTCAAAAAAGTCTTACAGAGTCTGTGTGACATAAGTGAAAAATCTTGAAAACCAATATGAAAATTTGATATGGCAGCCAAATGTACACAGATAGTAGAGGCAGACACCCCAGAGTGGAAAAGTTGTGATAAGTAATCCAATACCTCCGAGACCGGGGCTAACAAGGGGTCTATTTGCTTATCTGCTGTCCATATAGAAAAACTCTTCCATTTGTAAAGATAGATTAGTCTGGTGAATGATTTATGAGATGCAATAAGAATATCGTGCACAGGGCACGAAAGGTTTTCATGCCTGGCAATCATAGAAAGTGAAGAAACCAAGCTGTTAGTTTCAGGGTTGTTAGATTGGGATGAATCAGACCCTGTGGATGAGAGATCAATGTTGGGAATGGATTGAGGATCCACGGTTGATCTAGCAGGTGAGGCCAGAGGAAGGGAAAACAGAATTGTCGAGGCCAATATGGAGCAATGAGGATCACTTTGCTCTTCAACTTTCGTGCTTTCTTTAGAAATCAGGAGATGAGGGGAAGAGGAGGATAGGCATAAAGAAGACCTGAGGGCCAAGAGTGGACTAGAGCATCCCTTGGTGATTGTCCCTGAGGAGGGATCAGGGCAAAGTAGTTGCTGCACTTGTAGTTGGTTGGGGAGGCAAATAGGTTGCATCAAGGCAGGCCCCAGTGGTGGAAGAGTTTTGCCACTATCAGAGGATTGAGAGACCACTCATGAGGCTGTAGAATGCACCTGCTCAATTTGTCCGCTATCACGTTGGAGCTCCCGGGAATGTGTGCTGCAATCAGAAAGTGGTTGTGAGCTATCACCCATAGCCATATTCTCCAGGCCTCTCAGCATAATGGATAAGATCTGGTGCCCCCTTGTTTGTTGATGTACCAGACCACTGACATGTTGTCTGATTGGATCGCAATTGTCCCTGACAAAAGGATGGAACACTAGAAGCAATGCCCTCAGTTCCAGGACATTAATATGCAAAGGGGCCTCTGTCTCTGACCAGGTGCCTTAGACCGAGTTTACCTGACATAGCCCCCCTACCCCATCAGGGAGGTGTCCGTGGTCACCGTGGCTATCGGTTGATGGGGGGTGGGTGAAAGGGTGAGACCATTGTTGGGGATTTCGAGATGTCCACCAGAGTAAATCTTGTTTGCATCTCTGAGTCACACTTATTTGAAAAGACAAAAGGTGTTGTAGAGGGTACCACTGAGTGTGAAGTAGCCATTGAAGAAGTCTCATGTGGAATCCGGATAGGGGAACAATGGTAATCGAAGTTGCCATTGACCCCAATAGCTGAATTACAGATCGAGTTGGGTATTTGTGGTGACAGAGCAGCAGTTGAACTTCTTGTCTTATTCTCTGAAGTCTGTGTTCTGGAAGGGATGCTGTGCAATTTCTTGTGTCCAACAGTACCCCTAAGAATTCCAAAGACTAAGTTGGGGTTGTGTTGGATTTCTCCCAGTTTATAGTGATTCCCAGGCTTTGAGCTGTTAAGAGAGTATACTGCAGGGCTTCTTCCAGTAGACACTTGGTGGGGGCGGTAAGGAGCCAGTCATCTAGAAATGGAAACACCTTGAAGTGATAACTACTGCCATGCATTTTGTGAACACTCTAGGGGCTATAGAGAGACTGAAGGGCAGGGCTCAAAACTGGTAGTGACTGACTCGTATACGGAAGCGGAGGTATCGTCTTGAGCATTTGTCCATTTTTATGTGGTAATACGCATCTTGAAGATCTACAGAGCACATCCAATTATCTTCTTCCAGAAGAGGAAGGCTAGACTGAGCCATGACCATCCAGAATTTCTCTGCTTTTACAAATTTGTTTAGTGTACTGAGATCCAGAATTGGTCTCCAGTCCCCTGTCTTTTTTGGTACTAAAAGAACCTTGAGTAAAATTTGGATCCTATCTGGTCTGGGGGGACCGTCTGGCTGACTCTTTTTTTTTGTAGCAGCTTTTTGATTTCATGTGCTGCTGATTCCCTTTGACTGGGTGGGACATCGGGTAACACTCTTGATGAGACTGGGCAAAGATTGAAGGGGATATGATAGCCTCTGGATATAAGCCATTGTACCCAAGAGTCGGTTGTTATATTTTGCCAGGGAGCAGGGTACAAGGAGAAATGACCCCTGACTGCTTCAAGAGGTGAGCAGTCGGGCAACGCTTCAGGAGCACTGATAGGGTTGGCCAGAGAAAGAATCTCTGGAACCCGAGTTTCGCAGACCTCCTCTGCCCTGAAAGGGGCATCTTTCATTGGAGTTTCCCTCTTTGCCTTTAGGGGAAAACTTGGCACGTGCATCCTGGAAAGAACCCTGTGATTTCTTGTGCCAGATCTTTCCACTCCTTTGCTGAGGGGTGGAGTGCCTGAAACCAATGGCAGGCAAGTTCTTGCCATCTTGTTCACACCATGCCAGTGTATCCTTGACTTTTGGGCCAACCAAAAAAGTGGCCTCTATAGGGGCATTCATGAAGGAAGACTTAAAGGGGTCCACAAATTCACAAAGGTGCATCCAAGCATGTCATCTAGTGACTATACCTGCACCTGCTGCTCTAGCCGCCCCTTCTATTGAGTGAGAAATAAGATGCATGGAAGACTTGGAAATGGACTCTAAGGGTGGCTATCTGAGAAGCCACATTATCACGGACTTCATCAGAAACAGCTCCTGCCAAGGTTTCAGAGAGCTGGTTGATAAGATCACACTAAAGCCTGGTAAAATGTTCCAAATAATTCAAAGACCTTACGGTCGAAGGTCGATGAAGCAAACACACGCTTCCCTAATCTGTCAATCACCCAGGACTCTTTGTTGGGCGGACAGACAGTTTGGCTCACTTCTGCCAAATCCTTCTTAGTAGCAGCTGCCACCACCATAACATCTACTGGGAGACCATGTCACCAGTGGTGGTGCTCAGCGGGGGGGGGTGATAATATTTTATCTGCCTATTAGGTATCACTTCCATGGTATCAGGAGCCTTCCATACACGCTGTACGATGAGCTGGATGAGCTCATCCGCAGGCGGGGTGACCCAGGAGGTAGGGGGCCAGGCACGAAAAGCCTGCAGGAATATGTATCCCTCAGAGGAAGGATTAGAGAGCTTCCAGTCACCCCTCTTTCTATGGATATCAAGGATGTCACCAAAGGACACCTCATCAGAGGGTGACTGTGGGGATCCTTCCCCATCATCAAAATCCGTATCTTCAGTCAATGACTCCTCAGTGGAGTCCATGTCTTTCCTCTTACATGATGCTTTGTGGGGTGCTTCCTCAGTGGGAGGTTCTGGGAAAGACTGCAAAGAGGGGGTCTCTTGAAGAGGAGAGACCTGATGCTCTTGTGCTCGGTGTCTGGGAGTTGAAGCTTGTGGCAGTTGTGGCACAGAGGAGGGGAGATGACTCCAAAAAATTAGCTTTGCCAGTGGAGGCAAGCGCCCACTCCATGGCCTGGAAGGCTGGCCCACCCAAGGAGGGATGGGAGCCCAGAACTGAGCACAACATCCTCAGAACTAGGGTCACACCCCATCCCAATGAGCCCACCCTCAGACTAAGAGTCTCAAGAGGACCGTGAACCGTAAGAGAGAGAGAGCATCCTGGGAAGGTGCCATAGAAAAAAATTGACATGGAGCCAGGAATGCCCTCCCCAACGCACAGCCACTGGCCTGAGAAGACCCTGATGCCCAGTGCACCGAAGGCCACAAGGACGACTCTGGTTCCAAAGTGAGATCCACTATTGGAGTTGCAGGGAGGGAAGCTGCTGTCAGAGTAATAGGCTTCGAGACTTGAGTGAAAGTTGAAGGAGGAGTATATGTTGGGGTTTGAGGCAAAATACACTCACCTGAATGAGGGAACATGGACTTCAATGGTTGAGAGAGACCTCTGGCTACAAGCAACTGGTCAACAAGCCACAACACATCCTGCTCGAAAGACTCTTTATTGATCTTATGGAGAAGGCTGATGGTGATTCTGGCCTTTCCAGGAAAGGATTATACTGACTGCTTGCAAAAGGATCCAATAAAAGGGAATATTTGGTCCTTGCTAATTCAATAGGTGCAGAGCTCAGAGCAGAGGAAGTCTGCACCGAAGGAAATGGTGTGCAAAAATTCTGTGCCAAAGATGTCAGCACCATGGTAGTTGAAGGTGTCTGCACTATAAAGACAAAGGTCTGCCCTGAAGGATACAGTGCTATAGTGGAAAGTGTCTTCACCGGCAGTAAGGATGGTGCCAAGAAGGACTGCACCAAAGTACATGTCGGTGGCAAAAAAGTCTGTGCTGTGGAGTACAGAAGAGTCATACTTGGAGCTGAAGGTGACTGTAGCAATGGTGCAAAAGGGGACTGAACCTGTATTGACAGTGCCATTAGGGGTTGCGACAGAACTGTTGGAACCATAGTTGTCTGCACCGGGAACTCTGGTGCCGATATTGATAAAGGAGACATGACTGTAGTCAGGATCATTTGGGGCAGTGCCAAGCCTGCAGCCGACAGGGTCACAGGTGGCAGCGCTGGGGTAGTAATCAAGTTCACCTTCTGGTGAGTCGACTCCTTACGATCTCCAGAGGGAGAAGAAGGGAGTGGCTTAGATGAAGAAGAGGAAGAACGTCTCTTGCGGGGTTTAACAGGAGGGGGTGAGCCCTCCAACCCAGAAATAGCCTCAGAGAAAGAATACTTGAGGAGATCTTTCAAAATTAACTTATTCTTCCTCTCGTTGAGAGTCCTGGTAGAGAAGTTTTTACAGATCCCACACAGAGGATCTACAGTCAAGTGAGAGACATTAAGACAGTAGACACATAAGTCATGTCCATCGGAAAGTGGTAACTTATGGCCATAATCTTTGCACTGCTTGAAACCAATGGAACTTTTCTTATCCAACATAGCTGTTGTGGAGAAGAAGCACAGTAGCAAAAGGAAGAATAACAGCTACCCAAGAAAAGGGTAAAGGAGAAAAGGAAGGATTACCAATGATGGTAATGGAGAATTACCACAAGGTAAGGAAAGAGGGTAATAAAGGGAAAGGACTAAAGGGAGAGAGTCTACAGTGTGCGATGGGGTAGGAAAACGTTAGAATAAACTTTTTTTAGAAAATTTTATAGTAATAACAATATATAAACTGTCAAAAATTAGACACTTAGCTGAGAGAGTGGCTTAGCACGGTTGTTCAGCAACACTGCAAATGAAATCTGAGGTAATGGGGAGCAGAGCATTCTGGGTAGTACATTGGCTCGAGAGTTTTTGGCTGATGAGAACTTGATATTGGCCGGCTCGGTTCCGAAGATGGAACCAATACCCATCTAAGAGTTACACTGAAGGGCATAAACAGAGTAATGAACTCCTCAAAAAAAAACTGCTTATCTCAAAGTCAAGCAGAGAGATCTTGAAATCATATCTTGACTGAACAGGCAGAAAGTGAGAAATGAGGTATTGTAGGGACAAGAGGCAGTTATGAGTGGGGAGGAGACTGAGCCCTTGATTCAAGAGCTTGTACAATAGGTGGAGAGGTCAAATTGAATCTAATCTGATAATCCATCTGTTGAGTTGAAAAGGCAGTACTGGATCTACTTTGAACAGATGGTACCAGATGTTCCTGGTGAGCCCACAATGGTGCTTTCAAACATACCACAAAAACATTACCTCTATTTCAGTTGATTGAGGTTATTACCTTTATAATTAGGAAGTTGTTTCAAACCATGAATGGTACTGCTGAGTATGATGACCTTACCCCAGAATTGCTAAAAACTGGTAGATGATACCTTACTATTAGAGGGCATAGTCCCTGCTCTCTGGAAAAAAGTCTCTATTATCAAAGGAAGAAACTCAACAAAGTATATCAATTATGGGCCAATTGCAATCTTACAGTATCCTGAAAGCATAATAGCCTGGTTTCAATAAAGGCATTTCTGTAAACACTGTCATTCTCAGTGCAACAGAATTTGAAAGAGAAGAACTCAACAGATGACGAGTGGTTCCAGGGCCCTAGTACCCCCTACTAGACTTAAACTCTTCAATGTCATATATGCAGATGATACTAGCTTATTTTGCTTTGCTAAAAAATCACAACCTTGTAGGCAAAGATTTTACTTGAGAAATGGTTAAAGGACTCCCATTTTTATCATGAATTCTCCACTGACCATCTAGCTGTACTTCCCTGTCCACTCAAGTGACTCATTATTTCCACAGATGCCAGGGATTCCCATCTTAATTTTAATCATAATGCCAGTGAGAACAATTCTATCCTCTTCTGCAGTACAGCTAAACAACCCTGTTTTAAATCTCTGCAAACTATAGTAGGTGAATGTGCCTATGTAAATATCCACCTGACAAAACGCACACACACACACACACACACACACACACACACACACACACACACACACACACACACACGTGGGCACGTGCACCTGTGCACACATACACACACACACACACACACACACACACACACACACACACACACACACACACACACACACACACACACACATATGCCCGCACGCACACACTCACACGCATGCATGCATGCATGGGCTCACACACACACTTGCGACTTCTGTTCTAGTTGAACAATGTTAGTATATGTTCTGGGGTGTCAGCATTTGACTGGCTGTCCTAGCCCTCTCTTGATTTTAATGAGCTAAGCACATCTCCACACCAAAGTGGCATAGTTTTGAGTTGATACTGCACTGAAATTATCTGTGTGTGCATATCTTTGTGTGTTTTTGTGTGTGTAATTTCTGTGTGACTGGCTAATAGGGGTGTGAAAAAACATTTTCAGTGCATACCTAAAAAGAAATCCAAAAAATACTGCATACACAGTTATAACTTTGCATAAATATAATAGCACATGCTGGTTTGTGCATTGAAAAGATATGGTTGCACACCCAGATTTGTAAGTCAGTTAGTCACATCTTTGAGTTTTGGACTTGTGCTTTACAACCCCTTGAATGAGTAGTAATTAGAAGTGTAGCTAGGGTAGGGCAAAAGGGGTGGCTTCCCTGGATGGAAGGTCTTAGGTGGCATGATCAGCCAATACCGATATTGTAAAAGTGAAGTATCAGTATTTAGAAATGAATGACGATATTGTATATGTGTATTTGCAGTCATGTCTAAAGCAGTTCTCTGGTATTGCATTTCTGTTATGGCTGAAGCACACTGAAGAGGTTTGTTTATAGTACTTTAACTGTGGTAAGACACTTGTTACATCTCTAGCAACTGGTATGATACAGTTTCAGAAATTTTTTGGTCCTCAACTCAGACAGAATCTTTTTTGGTTTTCAACTTAGAGTTGAGGGGTATCAGACTGGGGAACTCCAGAGGTGTCAGATAGCCTTGTTGTGGTACATGTGTTAATACATGCTCAATAAATGTCCTGGCATTCTCCTAGGCCGGTGTAATGGTTTACATTTGTATGTGTTTGTATCTATCCATCCATCCATCTATATGTGTTCATATCTATCCATCTAGATGTTTATCTTCATATCCCTTTGTTTACCTAATTAGCTAATGAGTTACATTTATAGGCTACTTTTTGGAAGCCTAAGGACTGCATTTGATATCCTCAGAAGTGCTAGATAGGAAGTGCAAACAATGGTGGGTGTATGCTAAGGCTGTAGTTGCAATATCTCACAGTACTGCCCTTGCTCTAAGGAGCAGTGACCATGAATTTAATATATGTAAGTAGCAGGGTTGTGGGATGAGCAGGAGTTGAAGTCCTGCAGTAAAAACACTTTAATAGTCTATAGCGAGTTTTGAGATTTATTGTAATTCCTTGACAGTCACACTTCATACCTCTCAACCAGTTAGAGCAAGAAATCTGAATAAAGCTATAAATAATGGGGGGACAATGCCTCCAAAATAGGAACACTTTGTAAATATTGCTCTTACAAACCTAGAAAGTTGCTAGAATAACAGGTTTTGCATTAGCATGAATTTTATGAAAGTATGAAGCCTGAAATTCAAATGTCTGTCATTATTTTCTGACTTCATTCCTCAACGATTTGCTAGAAAAGCACAACTTTACAAAAAAATAGACCAAAAATATGAGGCAAAAATCTGGACATTCTGTGAAAATTTGTGCAGTTGAGAGGTATGTCACACTTTATTTCTTGTAGTTGTGGGACTGCTAATTATTGTTTTTTCTAATAGGGCTGCACACACACACACACACACACACACACGTGGAAATTTTGGCTTTCAGTGATTTTGTCATATTATCTTATGTTGATGTAATGCCCCAACCCCATGTAAAAATGGGAAAAAAGGTTGTTGATATCTGTCTATCAAGTCTATATATTTATTGTATCCTTATCATCCAGTCCATCTAAACTGACTAATGGCTCAGAGTCGCATTTTAGCTATTACCCTGGATGGAATCATGACAGAAGCCCCTTAAGGATCATGGCCAAGCTAATAATGTTTGGCAAAGGTGTGTAACATAGGCCATGTTGCTGCAGTGCAAATTTCATCCACTGAGGAATGTTTGAAGAAGGCTGAGGATATGGAAGAAGATCTTGTTCAATAAACTTTTGGTTGGATTGGCAAAGTCTTGTTGCGAGAAGCGTATATGAAGGATGTGCAATCAGACAGCCATCTGGATAAAGAAACTTTGGAGACCTTCTTCCACAATTTGTTAGGGGTGAAGGAAACAAAAAGCTGTGACTACTTTCTAAAGAATTTAGTTCAGTGCAGATAAAATCTTACCTGTCTGTGAACATCTATGGTGTGCAGAATATACTTCCCTTTGTCTGCATGATTTGGAAATAAGACTGGTAAGTGAATGGGTTGGTTCAAGTTTGATTCAGATGTAACTTTGGGGACAAAGGAAAGCTTTTTGTGGACAGATACTCTATCCTTATGAAACATTTAGTAGGGCAGATCGGAAGACAAAATAATGTAACTCAGAGACTCTCCTTGCTGAAGTATGTAACTCAGAGACTCTCCTTGCTGAAGTAAGTGCCACCAAAAACACTTTTTCGAAAGAAATTTCAAATTGTGCAGAAGAAGCTATCTTGAAAGGATTCTTTTTTAACGCTTCTAGGAGAAAACTGAGATCTTATGAAAGAAATGTCTTTTTTATCAGAGGGCAAAGTAAAAAAATATCCTTTAGAAAGGCCATGCATAATCTATGAGAAGCTTTGAAATGGGAGTAGAGTCCAACATGGTAGCTAGAAATAACCAGGTAGATTCTAATTTTGGAATGAGTGGAGCCTGTGTCAAAAAATATGAAAGGAAATACATGTCAGGAATAGAAGCTGTGAAAGGATCTATACCTAAATTGGCTGGCCAAATAGCAAAAACATTTCCATTTATTGAGATAAACATTGCGGGCAAATTCTTTATGAGAGGCAGTAAGAATATGGTTAACAAATTGAGGTAAGGAAATGCCCTTGGCCATTACAGGATCTTGAAAATCCATGTGATCATCTTCATCCTGAGAGGGGGGAATCTATGAGCCAAGATCACCTCAAGAGAGCCAGCTCTGGGATTTTACTGTAAGTTTCATCTTCAGTTGAGGATTTATGGGGTCACTCTGTATTATCTGAATCAGTTTCTGAGGTGAGTGACTTCATTGGGGAGTCATCATGCCTTGTTTTACAGGTTCCCTGTTGAGGGAGGTCAGGTGTGGGGGGATTTCGGTTCCTCAGAGGACTCTGACTGCAGTTGAGCAGCTCATTTGAGGATATCTGCTCTGCCCTGACCCTGAGATGCACGCTGAGTGGGCTGAGATGTAGATCGGTGGGTGATGAGGGGGTGGTGCCAACACAGCTGTATTTTGAACTGAAACTATCGGGTAAGAGGTGATCACCCCCTCTGGGACCTTGATAGCCAACCCCAACTCCACTAAAATAGAGGCTCTCCTTCACAGAAACATGTCCATCTCCCTAGAGGAGGACATAACCAGTACTGAGGAAGTAGCTTGCAGATATGGTGAAAGGGAGGCCATTGAGGAGGAAGAGATCTATGCCAACACCTCAAAGCCTGAAGACTCTGACATTATAAAAGAAACCAACTGGGTTGGTGTCAATAACTGTGCCAAAGACTCAGCACTGAGGACTTGGTTCTACTATCCACTCAACACAGAGGGTCTCAGCATCAGTGAATTGGATGGAGGGGCACCAATTCCAACACCAAATGATCAGATGGAGCTGTGCATGCAGGCAGGCTTCTGGTATTGTATTGGCTGTGATACCACTGATACCACAACATAGACCAAGGAAGGAGCCAGGATGGGTAAGGAAGAGCCAGCCCAATTCTACCCTACATTAGAAGGGGATGGGATGACTCCCAGTTCAATGTGAGTATTCAAGAAGTCCCCCATCTTACATTCCCAATTTATATCTGATGCACTCATAAAGGACCTTAGAGAAGAAGTAGAAGGTGTATTGGACAGGAACCAAGGATGTTCAATTTCTGAAGAAGGTCAGCTGTTCTGTCATTTTGTAAATTTAGTAACAATGATAACATAAACTAAAAGGGCTGGAATTGCTGCAGGATAAGATTCAGCCACATGAACAGATGTTAGCTCCATCCTTGGAATTTTCAAAGCCATCACAGGAGATAGCCTCTGCTTTTCACTTTTTGGTCTCAGAATCCTTATTTTTGTCACCATTCCTGTTCTTTTCTTTCCTTTCTGCTTTTTCTTTTCTTTATCTTTCTATGGTTTTTACTAGAAAGATCAAGAGACGTTAATCCCCGGATAATTAACTTCTTTCTATGGTCTTGCAACAACCTAATGCCAAATGCCTTGCAGATTGAGCAGTCAGTAGACAAATACTCTGGCCCCAGGCACACTACACAAAGGCTGCGGCTGTCCTAGGGTGGAATTTTATGATCACAGTTTATTTAGAAAAGCTCTTGTTAGAACACTCCACATTCAAGAAAAAGACAGGCAAACTTTCTCAATCAGAAACTACTTTCACAATATCGAGCACTCACAGAACAATATATATAGCACACTATTTTAATAACAATAATTTCAAGAATGACACACGATGGCTGTGCACTGAATAACAGCTTAATTTCAGCTCTTCCATTGTAAAAACAGAAACTTAGAAAACAGAATCAGTGAATTTGTCTTTTTTGGTAAATTTTAGTTGCTGGCTAATAATGTCACTGCCTGGATGCCAGCAAAGAAGAAATTTAGAGACCATGAAAGAAAATCAACTACAAAATGTGAGGAGAAAACACTGTCTGAGACTCCTGAAAAAAGCAATTCACACTCCAGCTTTGGTGGAAGAGATTATGTCTAGTATTCCAGAAGAAAAAGTAAGTCAAATGTGCCCAGAGCTGATGAAAATAAATTAAACACTGAATGGGTATATCAACTTAAATAACAAAAGGCTGGAAAAAATGGAAAAAGCTTTAAACAGATATTCAGATGAGCTGATAAAACTGCAAAAATCAGAGGTCAAAATAAAGAAAAGGCTGGCTGTATGAGGCTGCTCAAGAAGAGATGTTTCCAAAAATGGTAGAATTAGAGGCTAGAACATGTAGGGAAAATCCGAAATTTTCTGCAGTAGTACAAAAACTGAAAGGAACACACTGTATTAATTTTCTGAAAACATAAATAAGTGACTGGACTGGTATTCCACAGCAGGAATTGTTAATTGAAAGGGCACATCATATGTATGCTCCAAACCTGCCCATGAAAAAGTAGCAAAGATCTCTAATTGTAAAGATGCAATCCAACTAGCAGAAAGAGTTGATTCAGATAAAACTGGGAAGAAGGACAAAGTACTGAAAGTTGGAGATAGTAGAGTGTTTGTGGAAAACAATTACTCATGACACACGAGGCAGAAGAGGAGTAAATTTATTCCAGCAATCAGGGAATGTCAAGAGACAAGTGTGAGATTTAAGCTGCTGTATCCAGCTATCTTCAGAATATTTTTCTGGAGGATCAAAGTAATTTTTTGATGCAGAACATGCTAAGGAGGAGATAAAAAAGTTTGTCCAATGAAAAGTGAGTTATCAAACAGAAGGAGACTCTGCTTCTTATTCTTTTTATGGAGAGGCTTTACCAGTGAAATATTTCCAATCTTCCAAAGGAAAATGCTTGAGACACAGAAAAGCAGAGGAGTTGACTAGAAAAACCAGGATTATGTTGGAAATGAACCAGAGACTGGAGTTGTGACTGGAGATTGACAGGAAGAAAACCGCAATTTGGAAATGAATGAATTAATATGGGATTACAAAGCATAAATCATATTTGTGAAATATAGCTGAACAAGAAAAACTGGAAATATTGAATTTTTCTGGCTTTGTTAAACTTGCAGGGCACTCCAAGGCATATGCTGTACTTCAGCAGGTTTGAAATAACATTAACGAAAGAGGAAATTGAAGGAAAATGGTAGCTGTAAGTAAAACAATATTTGTTCTTAGTATATAAGACATGACATGTACTACTTTATATGGTAAAGCATTTTCAGTTATTTTGTGTCTTATAGGGATACCAAATTAAACAGGTGCCTTCTTTCTTCTTCTTTCTACTTGTTTAGTTTTAAGGAATGTAGGCACTTCAATGTAAAAGGAGGAGAAAGCATGACCAAAAACATGTTTAAGATAATAAGCTATAATCTTGAGTTGTTGAGGTGAGGGACATGTTGTAAAAGTATATAGATTATGATATAAGCAAAACTGATATGCTTTTTCTTACCTGTGCATAGGGGTATGTCTGGATTAAGGCCCTCATTTTAAGTGGAAGCAAGTAAATAAGAGAACACTGAATGGAATGAAAAGTCTTCCTTTAGCAAATAAAAGTTCACAGTGCAACATAAGAAGCTTGTAGCTGAAGGCAACTGTGTATTTGGTTCTCATGTTTCTATGGAAGCAAGTTGATAAGAGGGCAATAAAAACAGAGTACTTTTTTCCAATTGTTAAAAGATAATGTTTTTGAAAGCATTCAAGTTGCTTTCTACATAATGATAAGACAAAAACAGACAATATTTAGTCTAAGTAGAAGCACAGGCTGTACCATGCATCTTAGAATGGATAATCTTAATTATAGGTCAAACAAAGCCTGTAAGTGTAGCTGCCAATCTGGGACATTTGCTCCTATTAGGAGGGTTAAACTTCATTATTTGAAGGCTCACATAGCTTTTTCTGTGTTTGTATTAAGTTAATAAGTGCTAGGGTATTCTGGGTTCTGGGTGTGTTTCTTTTTGAGGGTTTTCATAAAACAAAAAGTTTTGTAAGGTGTGGCATAGGTTCAAATGGATATGACAAGAAACAACTATATAAAAGATCAACCTGCCAAATATTAGTGTATGCATGTAACACAAAAGCTAAAACTGGGCATTTAAAAAAGCTGTTACATAACAGGTGAGAATAATAACTTCTTACCATAATGGCAGCACTTTCCATATTACCTTTGAACTTGAATGGCCTCACAAATATATACAGAAAAGATAGATATACTAAGAAATGCAGAGTGCAAATAGCTATGCTACATGAGCACATTTGGAAAGTAGTGAGCATGTGAATATGTGAATTTGATAAAGAAAATATTTCAGGATGGCTATTTAGTGGGATATCTGGGATAACGTAATAGGGGAGTACTTATATTAATTGCTAGAGGACCTCCATTATTGATAGAAGAGGGAAAAGGGATAATAATGATAGATTTGTAGTGGTCAGGGCCTACTGGCAAGGGAGGAGGATTATGTTTGTATGTATTTATATTCCACCTAGGACTGCTACAATGGAGCTTAAAAAAATTCTGGGAAAAGTAATCAGCTTTCAGTAGGGAATATTACTTATAGGTGGGACTGGAATTTGATTTGCAACAGTGAGGATGTATTGGGGGATTAGAAGGGAAAATGACCAAAAGAGGGTAGATTTCTGAAGAAATTTATGAAAATATTTGGTATGGAAGATGTGAATTTAGTAGTAGGAGCACAGAGAGAATTTATATATTAATCCCCAAGGTACAAAAACTGGGCTAGGCTAGATATATTATACTTCACAGGAACATGTGCATTTAATTGAAAGTTTAGATAAGCATCCAGTAACTATTTCAGATCACACGCCAATAATAATTAAAATAAAAATACAGGGTTGTTGTTGTTTGTCTTTCGGCTTTTCACAGTTAGGGGTCGCCACAGCAGAACTCCGGTCCGCTAATGATTGGCAGTATATTTTCACGAACGCCGAGGTGCCAGCTCGACGTTCAACCTTCAACAAAGGCATGCCCATTTACGCATGTCTTTTGAATGCCCACCCAACCACGGGGAAGACATGCAGACTCTGCACAGAAGGCACTCCCTGCACTCCAGCCGAGAATCGAACGGGAGAACCTCTTGCTGTGAGGCAACAACGCTACCGCTGCACCACCGTGGATTATAATAAAAATACAGGGTAATGAAATAAAAATGAGACACTGGCTCTTCCCCACATATCTGTTAAATAGAGAAGACTTTAAGGAATGGATAGTAGAAATTATTCGGGAGTCATTAGGAAGACAGAAAGTTCTTCAGAAAATATAGCTAGGGAGTGGGATAAACTGTAAGTGGAGTTTAAAAAACAATATAAATAAAATATATAGAGATATGGTTAAAACATAAGAATTATTTAGAGGGACTAACCAGTGTTATAGTACTGCAGAATAAGGGGATCTCACAGAACAAGAAGAGGTACAACTGCAGACTGCTAAAGGCAAAATATGGAACTACCTGGATAATATGCATGAGTTTACAAAGATTGTTGTAAAGCAAGTGTTTTTTTGAGAATAACTCCAGAGCTAAAGAGCTTTTAGCACAATGGCTCAGGCAAAACAAACTAGAAAGTCAAGCTTAGGGAATATAACAAGGACAATAACCAGAGATCCTGCACTAGTACTGCAAATATTTCTGAAATTTTATGAAAATCTGTGTAAACACAGAAAGGTGGAAATCAAAGAAAATGTACAATGGAAGTATTTATGAAGAATTAAATATGGCGTGGTTAGAGGTAGATGAGGTCAGTTATTAACAGTTAGGATAGGAGGAGATGAGATAAAAATGGTGATGTATGGCCAATCTGTAGGAGAGTTTACAATGGTGGATGGTGTTCTGTGGAGGTTTGGAGGCTATGAGGGAGGAAAGTGATGAAGATCCGGGGGATTTGTTTGATAGCATTTTAAAGACAGGTGATAAACCAGGGTCCTGAAGGAGAGCTGTGGTGGCTATAATAACATAGATGGTGGGACCCATCAGATCCAGCTTCGTACAGGCTCATTTTGATTATAAATCATGATTATAAAGTGTTTATGTCTATAATGGCTGGGAGAGTGACAAGTGTGTTGGCAAAATTGATAGAAATGGATGTGCGTGGTTTTGTGGATGGGAGGCAAACATTTGAAAACATTAATAGAACAATGATGAGCCAGAGGGAAGCAGAGTGTAAGAAGGTGCTGCTGTTGTTGGTTGGTCTTGATATGGGGAGAGTATTTGACAGGGTGGGCTGAGGTTGTACAAATGAGGCAATGGAGGTATTTGCATTATCTGACACAATATTAGGGTTGATTGGGAGGATATATGATGGATCAGGGGCGAAGGTTAAAGTGTGTGGAGGTTCCACTCTGATAAACTGTTTGAACAGAGGAACCAGACAGGGTGTCCTCTTTCACCTTTATTATCTGTGTTATGTTTAGAACCACTGGCCAAGAAACTAAGGGACTTGAAAATTCAGGGATGTAGCTGATGCGGTGGTGATTGGGAGCGGTTGGCTTTGTTTGCATGTGATATTGTTTTGTATGTGGTGGGCTGGGGAAATGCTTTGGTGTTGTGGGGCATTCTGATGCAGTTTCAGGCCTTTTCAGGATACAAAATTAATGGATATGCAGCAAAGGCAATGGCTGTGGAAACTGGTTCAGCAGTGCTACTGTTTATGTATATGTACATATAAGTATGTATATATCCGTTTGTGGATGTATGTGTTTGCATATTTGCATTTCCACATTTTAAAATATTGTATATAATAGATATATGTAATATTTCTAATTGTATGGTATTTTTAGTATGATAGTATATTATTATGCATTAGTATATTATGATGCATTTTTTATAAATTAAGTTTTACTTTTCATAATGTTATAGGCAGACAGCATTTTTAAGATGTTTTATTTGATGTGTTGTCTTTTAAAGATTTAGCTGATTATTAAGTTGTGGGATGGGCTGAAGCATGTGACTGTATGATTTCTCCTATTTAAATGCTGTAGTACTCTTATTGCTTTATACTGATGAAGGGTGTAGACCCAAAAGCTTTATGTAATAAATTTTCTTTGGTGTGGTATCGTTGTCTACTGTTTATGGGGACATGATGGTATGACGTACTTAAGAGTATGAAGCTAATACGAGGGCTGAGAAACTGAAGGCTCTGTTATGTGGATGTGAATAGCAGGATACAAGCAGCAAAGGTATTTCTAGTTCCTTTGATTTTGTATACAGGTTGGGCATGTTTTTCTCAACCAGCAGGGAAGTTGTGGATGACAATTATTAAAGAGTTGAAGGATTTTGTCTTGTTTAAGGACAAGGGTTGGGTGGGATGGGTTAATCCTTCCAGTGTAACAGGGTGGTTTGGGATTTCCTGATTTGGAGGGATATTTCACAGCTACACAGTTAAGGATCCTGTGCATAGCACAAGCAGAAAGCTATAACTCAAAGTGGAAAGGGATGATGATGAAACAGGGGGGAACCTCAAGAAATGGGGAGAGAATGGAACTTCGGATTCAGATCATTGGAGACAGTAAGGGTAGCCATACAGAATATTGTAATCATGGAGTAGAGGAATGTATTTTGGGAACTGGGCCAGCATGGGAGTGCAGAGATGGGTGCTGATGGGGATGGCTGCAGTTAGGGGTGCAGACAATGGGCAAGTGGTGGCTGGAGTTTCATGGGGGGACTGGCAGAGGAGCCAAGGTGTTTGGAGTGGGTGAGCAGAGGGGAAGGGGTGGTGGGATGGGGGAGGCTGGGAATATGCTTGGATTGTGGGCTGGAGACTGCCTTTCCTGTCAGAGATTGGTATCAGAGTGTAGGTGGGGAGAGGGGATTGGGGAGATCCTGGGTAGGAGACTGGTGCTGGTGGAGTTTTTAGTTGGGTCTGAAACAGAGGTGGCTGTTAGGAAAGGGATGATTAGTGGGGCCAAAATATTGATAGTTGGCTGTGGGAGTTAATCGAAGGATGTTGGAGGGGATTGTGGGGGGGGGGGGGTTGGATGGGCAGTTCATGGGGAAATGGTGAGAGGATGTATGAATGACTACCAAGTACACAACGAGGTCTGGAGGAGTTGGGATCTTGCTTGGAAGTGTTTGCATGGGTGTTTTTGTGCCCTAAGCAGACTTCATGGAATTTTTTCTTGGTGGATTGTGGATGTTGGGTGGTACAATGGGGTATAGAGAGGTAATTGGGAGAATGTTGTTTGGTGGGTATGATGGGTTGGCAGTAGTTTCCCTGCAGATTGATTTGTTGGGGGTACTGGCTGAGGAAATTGGTGTAGATGGGGAGGTGAATTCTTTAACTGTGCTCCAGGATCTGAGTTGCCTAGATACAGTGGGGCCTTACTGGGTTTGGTTCTGGTGGCTGCCAAAAAGACAATTGTCAGAATGCGGAGGTCAATGTCTAGACCAACCAAATTGGGAATGGTGAATATGCCACCAGAAAGTTATTTATATATATATATCTATATATATATATATATATATATATATATATATATATATATAGGTTTACTATTGAAATGTCGAATGGCACTACATCGACTGTACTATAGTCAAACACGGAAGTTCGAAAATAGTAATGTCGACGACAAAAAAACAATCTAGGACTGTGTTTTAACATAGGTCGAGGTAGGGGAGATGTTTGTAGTTCTGAATAATACTGAACACCTACCTCGACCCATGCTAAAACCATTCCTAGATTGTTTTTTTGACATCGACATTACTATTTTCGAACTTCCATGTTCGACTATAGTACAGTCGCCATAGTGCCGTTCGACATTTTAATAGTAAACCATATATATATATATATATATATATATATATATATATATAAATAACACACACACATATATATATATATATATATATATATATATATAAAATATATATTATATATATATGTGTGTAGATATATATATATATATATATATATATATATATATATATATATATGGACTATGTGCCCATTCTCTGTATGTAGTCATCCTTCATGTGACAAGTCATATGCAGTCTTCATGTAAAAGTGCAGTACCAAACTTAAAGATTACATCATAGGATGGAAAGGAGTTGACCAGACTTGTTCACTTCTTCCTTAGAAACAAACCTAATTTGCTCTCTTTTTAACAGGTAGGTGGGGAAGCACTAGGAACTCATTTTTACTTCATTACCCTGCATTTTTATCTTAGTTGTTATTGACATACAACCTGAAATCATTATTGTAAGGGTGTCAAAGCTTTCAATTACATGCACAAGTTCCTGTGCATTATAATTTCTGACTGGTATAGCCCAGTTATTGCACCTTGGGGAATAATATGTAAATTGTCTCTGAGCTCCTACTACTGAATTAATTTCTTCCATACCAAATATTTTCATAAATATCTTCAGAAATCTTCTCTCTTCTGTTATATTTTTCCCTCCAAGTACCCCCAGATACATCCTTACTACTGCAAATCAAATTACATTTCCCACATGTAAGTAATATTCCCTGCTGAAAGCTGATTATTTCTCCAAAAATCTTCTCGAGATCCATAACAGCAGTTTTATGTGGAATAGAAATACCTAACACCATAATTATTCTCCTCCCTTGCCAATAGCCCCTTATTAACACAAATCTATCATTATTATCTATTTTTCTCTCTACTATCACTGTTGGAGCTCCTCTAGCTATTAGTGTAAGTACTGCCCTTTTCCTTTGTCCCTGATACTGAATATCCATCCTGAATCCTTTCTTTATTGAATTCGCAAGCTCACTTCTTTCCAAATATGTCTTCTGTAGCACTGCCATTTGCTCTCTTCATTTCCTCATATAATTGATACTCGTTACTCTTTCCTTCTTGTCTATATATTTGAGGCCATTCACACTCCAAAATAATCTGGATAGAGTAGCCTTTATGATAAGTAGTTATTATCACTACCTATTACATATAACAGCATTTTCAAATGTCATCTCCAGCTTTTGTGTTACATGCACCCACTGTTTGGCAGGGTGATCTTTTATACAGTTGTTTCTTGTCATCTCCATTTGAAACTATGTCACATTGTACAAAATATCTTATTTTAATAAAACCCTCAAAAAAAACAGAACACCCCCATAATCTATTAACTTAAGACAAACACACAATACTACATACATTTTCAGATAATAAAGTTAATCTTAAATTGAGAGCTGCAACCATAGGCATTGCTTAACCTAAAATTAAGATGCATATTACATCTTGTGCTCCTACTTACTCTAATTGCCGTCTGCTCTTCTCTTCTCTTTATTTCCCTTCCAGATAAGAAAAAAAGATTGTATGTTTTCAGAAAACATTAACTTTTAGCCTTAAAACAGTGCTCTGATTGAGTGCCTCAGTAATTACCTTGTCTCCATAGAAACATAAGAACAAAATTGCCAGCTCCTCTCAGCTGCAGACTTCTCAACTCACAGCTAACATTCATTTGCTAAAGAAAAATGTTTTGTTATATTCAGTGTTCTCTTATTTACTTGCTTACACACAAAAATGTTATTAGATTAAGCCAAGGGCCTTAGACTAAATGTTCATCTATAAAAAAGTTAGAGAAAACATATCAACTCTACATATATTATAATCTGCGCACTGTTACACCCCATCCCTCACCTTAACAAGCCAAGATTACAGCATATGAACTTTTTGTCCAGTGTTTATCTTTTTTCCATCATAAAGCTTACATTTCTTAAAACTAAAAATAATTGAAAAGTTACTTGTTTACTTTAGTATCTTGATCACATACAGCAATAACATAAATTGCTTTACTATATAACATGCAATTTATATTATGAAATGTTTTATACAGATACTGTTAAGAACAAAAATTGTTTTACTTATAGTTAGGTTTCCCCTTTTCCTTAGTACCCTTCCAAACACATGAAGTGGTGTATATACTTTTCAGTCCTCCATAAGTTTAACTGAGTTAACAAAAGTCCAGTCTTCCCACTTCTCCTTGTATATCTAAATTTCACAAATATGACCGATGCTTTATAATACTGCATTTATTCACCAATTTCAGTGTTGATGGTCTTCTTCCTGTTCATGTCCATTTCCCATCATCATGCCCTGATTCAAGTTCGAGTTACTTCTGAGTCTTCTATTCAACTCCTATGCTTTTTTCTGTTTCTCAAGCATTTTTATTTGTAACATTTGGAAAGGTTTAATTGGCAAAGTCTCTCTATGAGCTTTATTATCAGAAGGATGAGAAGCAGAGTCTCCTTCTGTTTGATGGTTCACTTTTTGTTGGACACAATTTTGTATTTACCCCTTAATCCATTCTATATCAAATAATTTTCCTCCTGGAAAAATATTCTGAAGACAGATGAATACAGCAGCTTAAATCTCACACCTGCCTCTCAATGTTCTCTGATTGCTGAGATAAATTTGCTTTTCTTCTGCCTAGTATACAGCAAATAATAATTTTCCACAAACACTATACTGTCTCCAATTTTTAATACTTTGCCCTTCTGACTCAGTTTTGTCATTAGCAATTCTTTTTGCTGGTATGATTGCATCTTTACAAATACAGCTCTTGGCTGCTTTCTCATGACAGGATTGGAACATACACACGGTGTAACATTTCAATTAACAAATCTTGCTGTGAAATACCAGTCCAGTTTCTTATTTGTGCTTTTGTAAAATTAATACAGTCTGTTCATTCCAGTTTCCCTGTTATAACAGAAAATCTCAGGTTTGCTCTGTATGCTCTGTCCACTACCATTTTTTGAAACAGCTCTTTTTGAGCACTCTCATAGTCAACTAGCAATTTGGTCATTTCAGTTTCTTATTTTTGCAGTTTTATCAGTTCATCTAAATAGCTGTTTAAAATTGCTTTTATTTTTCCAACCTTTTGTTATTTGAGTGATATATAACTGTTTTTTTTTTCTTGTTGAACAGCTGCAGGATTCTTTTCAGTCAGTGTTTTCTCTTCACACATAAGGAGTGACTGCCAGTGCCATCCAGCTGTGATACATGTCTGCATGCCTGTTGGCCACTAATTTTTCTTCTTGGTTTCCAAATGTTTTAGTAGCTCAAAATGCTGTTGTATCAGATTCTGTTTGAATTAAAACTACCTTAAAGTTGTTATTATTGCCTAGCTCTCTGGGGAAAAGGCCTCACAGACTCACACTGGCTTGTGGCCTCTGCCATGCCACTTTAAGCATCTGCGATTTTCCAGTGTGAGTCTACTTTAAATAATGTTTGAAGAAACAGCATAAAAGGGTGATTCAAAGTAGGCTCTCTACACTCTCTAGCAATCCATGTACATGTGGACATCCACTACTAGTTTGTCAAGCCGCTGGTTGCTTTACCACCCATTGAAATTCCTTTAATAGGTTAGAGAGACCATGAAAGCTGTTATCTGGTTGCCATGTGCCATACCAAAAGATGATTTAACTTATTTTTGAAAGCTTTTTGTTGAAATCTCTGCTTGTTTTGCAATCTCATAAGTATAATCACAAAACATCAGAAGCATTCAAACACAAACCACATTTTAACTAACACTGGAGGGGTGCACTACACATCTACTATTTCTATGAAAGCACTAACTCTGAGTCTGCTACATCTTAGAGAAAGAAAAATAGTACATGTGTAAATAAATGTACTATAACAGTAAATGTTCTAATAGATCACCTCTGCAGTAAGCTAAGTTGTATGGGCAATATTCTTCCAAGAATATGACAGTTGGCCATATTTTAAAACATCAGGGCATCTTTCATGCACCTTAATAACTGTGGAGCTTGAGGAGAGACACATAAAAGCAGTGGTTAGGGTGCCAAAAGCTTTAGAGTTTTCTTGCCTCAAGAAGAGAGGCTAGAGCCAGTATTGTATTTTCAGTCAAACTTGATTGCAGTAGTGCTCCCTTGTGTGGTTTAAACTTTTTAAAACTAAAATCTGAGTTCACCATGAGCACTCCATGAAAGCAGGGTATTAACTGTAACAACTGCTTGCTACATTTGTTTCAAGCAATTTGCTACAATTTATAAGAAGCTTTTTTAAGTAAAACTTGAGTGCTGTAACACTCTGGGTAGGCAGGGTGTAAACTGTATCAACTCTTTGCTACATTTGAAGCTATCAGTTTGCTACACTTTATAAGAAAATCATCTTATTTTTTATAATTTTTTTTAATAACAGGGAGGAAGGTCAGGAGCAGGGAATAGAAACAGACCTGAATGGTTGGGCAGGAGGGAGGAGGCATGTTGCATATCTGGTCACCTGTCTGGTGTGGTAATAGAAGGAATGTTTGTTTTTGTTTTTATTCTTCAACAGAAGAGCTTTGGCATGCCTATATAATAAATGAATGGCTAGATTGGCTTAATACAGATACAGTGAAGTAGTTTTCTTTTTTCTTTCTTCTTTTTGCTCTTTACTTGAAGAGCTGAGTGGTTTGGGTGCTGGTTCAAGGTACCGGCACAGGGCACTGGCTGAGCCAGCTAAGCTTCTGCTGAAGAAAGAAGGTTAATAGCTAACATGCTTATGTTCTCAGAAGAACAAGTAAAAAAAAAATAAAAATGGGAGCCCAGTGGACTTCTCCGGTAATCAAACTGGAAATAAATAATAAATGTTTAGCAGTATATGACTTTGATAAGGAAATGAAACTGCAGGGTTTGATTTGGGCTAGAAAACAGATATCTGTGTGTCTGGGGTATGTTGTATAACATAAAAGACTTTTCTGGGAACAGGAGATTGATTGTCAGGCATTTTGGAAGATGATGCAAAAACATTCTTTAAAGATAATAAAACAGAGACAGCTGCAGACTGAGAAAAATCTATTTGCAACAAATCACAACAGTTAAGCTACTGAAACAAATCTTTCATTTTAGCTATAGTTTTCAGAGAAAAAGATAACTCTTCTGGAAACACTTTCCTCAGAATCATAATATCTCAGTTTGAGCAGAATTTACTGAAGAAAAACACCTCCTTTCCAGTCCCTCCTCTTCTGAGTGGAAATTGTAATGTCCACTCTCTGGGGCAGTAATCTAAGAGCCTGAATCCTCACCACTGACACTGGAGAAGGACATTCATTTAGAACAAAAATGGATAAACCCAGTATTTCCAGATGCAGCTCTCTGCATCAAGCACAAATTCCCTTAAGAGCACACATGGGATACACTCAGTCTGGGGTCTTGGTTCCCCCTCTGTCCAGATCCCCAGTAAGACTCCCCACTGGCACAGCTGTAGGGTTGAGTTCTCTGCCAATTGTCCAAGCAAAGTCCTCCAGCACCCTCTCTGGGAAACCAATGCTTTGTGTCCCTGCTCCAAGTAGCTGACACACACACACTTTTAGATTTTATTTTCAGACACACACACACACACACACACACACACACACACACACACACACACACACGCAAACACACACACACACACACACACACACACACACACACACACACACACACACACACACACACACACCCACAGGAAAGGCTGTCACAGATTTACTAGCTATGCCTCCTAATGCACAGACTATAAGGTAGTTACACTGCCACCAGACACTCCAAAGCCAGCTACTCTAAGGGTCTTGCAAGGGTGCCCAATTATACTGAGTAAAATTAATATTAATACAAATGGTAATGTTTCACCAGTGTGGTAAGCCTTTCAGGAGTGGCCAGAGCTGTCACCAAATATATATATAAGTAGTTTCAGAGATTAAAATATTCTCTAAAAAACAAACACAGTGAAAGTTTAAATATATTTAATAATAAATAATGAAAGAACATGAAAATACTAAATATCTATTTACAATAAACACCAAAGTTTCAATCACAGAAAATACTAAAAATAACACAGGTGGACAGGTTCCCGCAGTTACAGAAAAACTATACTTAACTAATCTCACTATATTTTCCTGACTGATCTAAAGAAGTATTATTCCCTGGTGACTTACTAGAGCAAGGCAAGATGAAGTAGGTGAGGGGACCTTATTTGTCAGGTTCCAAGAACAGACTGCTTTGAGACTTCAGTCTCACCTAGTATTAAACATTATTTTAGTGATGGATTACAGAAAGACACCGCATACATCTGGTCACTGAATTCTAGTTCCCATGCAACCCCCCGCCCCTTGGCTAGAAGCTGTCAGGATTTAGCACATATGTGTCAATAATACACACACAGAGCCTTACTAAGCTCTGCTGTAGCTCCTGGAAGTCATAAAACAATTTCAAACATCCACCCTGTCAGAGTAGCAATTAGTTTACCTCAAAGAGAATTTTTATTTATTTATTTATTTATTGATATTTGTTAACCGGGTTAGTCCAACTGGGCTTGTGGCCCATTTTCAGTGGAGACCCAAGGAAAAAAGCTTCAATGATACATTTCTAATACAAAGTAAAATTACATAAAAGTATTGCGGTGAGAAGCAATTTTACATTTTAACAAATACATTTCTATTACAAAGCATAATACTACACAAAAATATTGACATGAGAGGCAATAATACAGAGCTAGATGCTTACATTTGTTGAGTATATACAAACAAGTTAAAGTTCCAAGTATGGAGGAGAAAAAATGAAAAATATGAAACAAAGTTTTATTGTGAGATAATGCAATAGACTGAGAGTAAAACAAAGTATCTATATATTACTGCTATATGTGTGGAGTTATTCACATACCGTATGTGAAGTGCATAGGGGGACTAAGTAGTTATGCAAATACCTTATGTGAGGTGTATAGGGGACTAAGTAGGAATCTCAGTAAGGGCAAGTGGGGGGGACTAAGTGGGGTCATTGCAAGAGCAGGTCCTGGAATTGAGAAAATATGATTTTAGTTCATTTTTAAAGTGGGAGGTATGTGGAATTAAATGTAAGCCAAGGGGAAGTCTATTCCAGGCATGGCCGACTGAGTGTTTATAGAGTAGTTTACCAACAGACTTTGTAGGCTGGAAAATGTTAAGTAGTTGTTGATTAGAAGTGTGGAGGGTTCGGGATGGAGTATAGATAGAGGCTAAGGAGGAGATAGATGGACAGAAGGAGGGTTTATAAAGGTTAGAGTGAAGCATGTGAAATTGATAAAGTAGTAGTAGTTAGGTAAGTTCAGGCCATTGGAGATAGTTTAAAGCAATGCAGTGGTGTGAGTTGTATGGGGAGTTAGTAATGAATCTGGCTATTTTATGGTATGTTTGTTGAAGTTTGTTAAGAGTGGTGGGCTGAATGTTGGTAAATACTGGGGTGGCATATAGAAGGGTAGGGAGGAGGAAGGCTTGTCCCAGGGTAAGTCTAGCATCAGGAGTCAGGAATTTTTTGTTTCAATAAAGTAGGCCTAATTTCTGGTGTGTTCTTTTTATACATTGGTGTATTTGTAGGTTAAACTTCAGTTCATCATCGATGATGACCCTTAGGAGTTTTGTGTGGTTATCAGGTTGGATAGTTGTCTTATTAAAAGATGTAATAACAAAGGAGGTTTTATGGTGAGAATGAGAACGGGGAAGGAAAAGTAGGAGTTTAGTCTTTTTGGGATTTAGGATCAGTAGATTGTGAGAAAGCCATTGTTCAGTGGATAGTAGGGTTTGTTGGGTTAGGGAGTGTAGTTTGGAAATGTTATCAGAGATGGAGATAAGTGTGGAGTCATCAGCATATTGAATGAGTGATGATTCTTTACAAGAGGTGAAAAGATCATTGGCGAAGATGTTAAACAAAAGGGGCTCTAAGATAGAGCCTTGAGGAACACCAGTAGAGATGGGAAGAAAGGGGGAGGAGGCTGAGAGCCATTTGACAGATTGTTCTCTGGCAGATAGGTAACTATTGAACCAAGCAAGTGAGGAGGGGGATAGTTGTAGGCTAGCAAGTTTGGATAATAGTAGAGGATGAGAGAGAGTATAAAAAGCTTTGGAGAGATATAGGAAGAGACAGGAAATGAGTTTATTGCTGTCTAGGGCCTCAGCAATGGTGTGTGTGAAGGAGAGGAGAGCAGTAGTGGTGCTATGGTGGGGACGAAATCCGTGCTGGGTAGGGGTAAGCAAGTGGTGGCTAAGGGGGTGATTGAGAAGCTGAGAGTGGATACATTTTTCTAGTGTCTTAGAGAGGGGGACAGAATGGCAATGGGTCGGTAGTTTGAAGGTTCTGTGGAGTTTCCACCTTTATGAAGAGGGATAGTAAAGAAAGATTTCCAGAGGGTAGGGACAGTTGATTCAAGAACAGATCTGTTTATTAGTATAGGTATAGGATAGGCAATAGAGTCAGCAGCAAGTTTGAGGAATGTAATTTGTCAGTGAAAGGAGAGCATGGTTTTAGTTTGAGCAGTAGAGATTTGATATAAGTAGTGGGAACAGGCTGAAAGGAAAACAAAGTTGAGTTAGTTAGACTAGGAGGGGTAGGTATAGAAGTACAGTTAGGACTGGTGGTTATGAGATTTTGGATGGAAGAGATAAAGTGTTTGTTTAAGAGGGTGGCAGTTTCTTGAGGGGAAGAGTTTGGGTATGGAGAGGGATTAGAATGCAGAAAGCTTCCTTGTACAGATGCTTTGTCTCTGGCTGAATTGAGAACTGTAAGATACAATCTTTATGGCCTAGTCCCAATAATTTAATTTCAGAACATTTTTCTAAGTTACCTGCAGCTGGACTGTGATTAACCTCTTTTCTTCCAGTATCCTCTGTTACAACATATATAGTTAATTCAGTTACAGTACAGTCAGGAATCACTATTGATACATTTTTAACAAAAGCAACTTGCAAATATATTTTCAACACAAGCATCTGTACAAATCAGTGTGATATACAAATGACATGTAATTCTTTACAAAATTCCAGCTAGCTGTGCTGGCATATGTTACACATCCACTACCCTACTTCTCCTGGCATAGGCGGTAATACCTCAAATCATCACATCTTTTCTCCCTTTGAAAACTCAAGCTAATTTTTCAAGTGACCCCTTAGAAACATTGCTAGAGAGGAATAAGCCTGTCTAGGATACATTAACCCATACCCTGTCTTAAGAGCCCATCTGCATTGGCATTGCTAACTCCACTACAGTGCTGCACTGTCATATCATATGCCTGCAACTGTAGGCTCCACCACAGTAACCTGGCATTTTCCTGTATAGCTTGCTTTAGCCATAGATGCCCCTCAGAGTCCTCCTGTCTCCTACAACAAATGCTCAGCACAAGGGCCTCCCTATTATGGTAAGGCTTCATCATGTTAACATGGTACACTTTGTGCCCCTGCATCCTGCCTAGCAGGTCAACCATGTAGTTAACATCAGTAACCTTCCTTACCACTTTTAAGGATCCTTCTCAAGCTGCCTGCAGCTTATTGTATCTGACAGGATTGAGCAGAATAACTTGCTGTCCCGCAGCCTACTCTTGAGCTTGAGAATTCCTGTTATACTAGCACTTTTCTGCTTTTGAGCTTCTGCCAGGTTCTCCTGCACTAAGCCGATGAGCTCCCAAAACCTTGTCCTGAGGTTTAGGACATATACCACAACAGACTCCTTGTTGGGATTCACATTCATCCTCCCACTCATTGTGAATGAAATCTAAAGGTGCCCTTACCCTATGCCAATATAGCAACTCAAAGGGTGAAAAACCTGTGGATTCCTGGGGTACATCACTGTATGCAAAAATCAGATGGGGCAAATATTTGTCCCCACTCTCTCTTAAACTGGTCTGCAAATGCCCATAGCATGATTTTTAGTGTAGAGTTTAATCTCTCCACAAGACCATTAGTCTGGAGATGGTAGGTGTAGTCTTTAGCTGCTTCACCCCACAGCACTTCCACAAACAAGTCAACAGGTCTGACGTGAACAGAAAAAATAAAAAATAAAACAGACCACCAAGGTCAATTGCTCCACTTTTAATTGGTGATCCACAAAGTGAATGACAACAATAAGTCTGGTGAGGTATTTGTGGTAAAATATAACTCAGTAGTTCCACAACTTGTTTCTAGTTTAAATAATGCATGGAGATTTTGTTTAAACAAAACTACTAAAGACATTTTGGGTACAGAACCACAAATAGTTTATGAGAGGGTTAGGAATATGAAAAATATACTTGAAAGTAACCCTACCAAGAAGAAATATAGTACTTCATTAATGACTAAGTGTGGTATGTGCAGATATTGTCGATTTATTAATGATGGTCCTTATTTATGTATAAATGACTACAAATTTTCTATTTCATGCCCTGGTAAATGTAATTGTAATAGTACTAAACTGGTTTATGTGGCAACTTGCACAGCCTGTGAAGCTTTCTATGTTGGAAAGACTATACGCAGGCTGTGTAATAGAATTTCGGAACATTTGAGAAGTATTAAAGCTAGAGATGAGCACAATGCACTTTATGTACATAGTCAAGATTGTATGAATTTTAAAAAGTTTTTATTCTTTGTTGTAGATAGAGTGTGTATTAGTGAAAGAGGGGGGGGCATTAATCTTAAAGTAGAAGCTATGGAAGTACAATGGCAGCTTAGGTTAAATGCCTTGACTTCACCAGGGTTAAATGATGGCATTACCCTGAGGTTAAATGCCTTGACTTCACCAGGGTTAAATGATGGCATTACCCTGATGCCCATTTTAAAACTTAGGGCTAATACGATCTAGCACAGGTTGTGCTTTATACACACCTATTACCTTGTTGACAACATACGTTTATATATTTGTATTTATATAATGGTTTTAAAGTTTCTTAATGTTTATTATAATGTTTTTTTGCATTGTCACCCATATGCTAATTGACAGTGCAAGTTGACAATGTTTTAATTATTGTATAAACTGGAAATAGATTTTGTAACAATTGTATGAACTGTTTCTTTAAATGTGAAATGACAATTGTATGAGGTCAAACACACATTACCAGTGATTGGCTCTCAAGATGACTAAGGATTTATTTAAAAATTTATTTGACGTTTAACCAAATGACTCTGATAAAGCTGGAATTGGCATCTGGCGAAAGCGCTTAGTTCATATGGTTTGTGTGTCTGAACAAAGTGGAGCAATTGACCTTGGTGGTCTGTTTTATTTTTTTATTTTTCTGTTTAGTTGTGCTTGGTCCCTGTGGACTGGCTGTGTTTTATTTAGGTTTGACATGAAACTGGCGCCTCTGTCAGTCAGTATTTCTCTTGGGAAACCTACCCTGCTGAAAATATCTAACAAATCATTTGCCCATTTGCCACCTTCTCTACCTCAATGAAGGACAGAGCCACCACTTCAGGGTATTTAGTAGCATAATCTGCTACCACCAGGATATACCTCTTTCCTGTGGAGCTTGGGATGCTCAGAGGCCCCGCAACATTCATAGCTACCTTCTGAAATGGCTCCTCAGTCACAGGCAAATGCATCAAAGGAGCTTTGAACTTGTCTTCTGCCTTGCCTATGTTTTGGCACTGCTCACAGATCCTGCAGTACCCTGTTATAGCCCTTGTAATCCCAGGCCAATAAAAGTTCTGCATAATACGTCTCTTGCTACACTTTATGACCATATGGCCTGCAAACGGAATGTCATGGGCTATGGCTAGAAGTTCCCGATGATAGACTGTAGGCACTACCAACTTCTGTATTACCTCACCCTCTAGCCTTCCCTCAGGGGTACACTCTCTATACAGTAACCCTTTGTTCCAGTATATAGATTCCCCTCTTTCTTGAGAATCATCTGCTTCCCTAGCTATCTCCCTCAAGCCTCTCACTGTAGGGTGCTAGAGCTGATACTGTCTCAACTCTATCTTTGTGACCCTTCCCAGCTCCCTTTCCAAAAGAAGTCTTACCTCTGCCCTTGCATTCACTCTGTCCAAGGCAACATTAGTACCTACCAGCAGCTGTGGCTCACCTTCAGGCTCACTGCTACAGGGTAGTGCCCTCCACAAATTAGCTACCTCACTAGCCCTGGCTTCAGGTGTGGGAACTGTCTGAGTCTTCCCCAGACTACCATACCCATATCCCTGTCTCCAAGCTTGACTGCATGTAACTGCATGCACACAAAGTACTGCATTATCAAAATCATTCCCTATCACCCTGGCCAAAGGCATTTGGAATGGGGTCCCTCCTAAAGTTCTGACTGGAGTGGACTGCCCAAGCAATGCTGCTCATCTTTAACCACTGCAAGCTTCACAATGGTTATGTCAGTGGATGTGTCTCCCTTAGCAGTGGCCTGCTTTCCTTCCACTAAGACCAGACATACATTCTGTTGACGGTTTGGTAACCCTGTTGTCTCCAGACAAATTGCCACTGGCATACTGTTATTCCACTTGCTGGCTCCCCACCTTGCCTCTGTGGACATCAATATGCTACATGGCTCCACTGGTTACATTTAAAACATGTAATCCTTGATGCTGGCCATGTACCTGAACTAGTGGCCTCCCCTGTTACTAGTGGACTCTGTTGGAGTGGTTAAGGCTGCCTACCATGGGCTTCCTTAGATCCACATGCAACATTCATTATCCCCTTTCTGTGCAGTGATCCCCTGCTTGCTAAGTAGAGATTGCCCCCTTTCCCCCAGCTCATCTGCAGAGTTACACTTGTGGTTTGCCAGATTCACATGTCCTCAGGCAAAGTGCTAAGGGTTTGTTCCCTCACCAAAAGCCTGACAGCCCTTCAAAAGAGTTTAAATAACACCCACTCACCACCTATGAAAATAAGTGCTTAACTCAGCAATATAATCACATAAAGTTTTATCTGCCTTGTGCCTATGCTCACAAAACGTTTTTTTCTGTAAGCTTCAGGTGTTAACTTAAAACATTAAAATAAACATTTCTTTACTTTATCATAGTTTAAGTAATTCATATCAGACAATTTAGAAACAGCAGTTACAGCTTTACCATGGAGTAAGGGGGAGTCAGGAACCATACCCAGAGACCTTTGTCAACATCATAGTGTTTACATACTCTTTTAAATATATGAATAAAACTATCAAAACTATCACTCTCTGTAAATTGTGGAAGATATTTACTGACCTTTTTTGCTTCTGGGTTTCAGTTGTTCTCTTCTCTATTCCCTCCATGACCCTGGAGATGAGTCAGCATCCCCCTCTCATGTTGATGCCGCTTCTTACTTTCTTCAACCTCCAAATGTAGCACTCTCTCTGCTGATTCTAATTCCATCTGTTTCTCCTGCTGTAATCTCTCTGCTGATTCTAATTACATCTGTTTCTCCTGCTGTAGTCTCTCTGCTGATTATAATTCCAAATTTTGGCCTCCAGTTCAAGTCTCTTTAACTCCAGATGGATTTTTAAGTCCTCTGAGGAAAAGGTGCACTGTCCTGTTTCTGAGGGCTGTACATCCCCATTACCAAACTGGTTATCTTCCTGGTTGCTGGTCTGAGCTGTGACTAAGGTTGAAATCATATCCTCTTTAGTAAGGTTGCCATGCACAAGTCCTTTGGCTTTGCACACGTTGGCCATCTGGTTCTTTGTCAGCTTTCCCTAATCCTTTGCTGACATCTTTGCCTGCTTGCCCTGACTAAATAAACTAACAAAAAATAAATAAAACTGTTGTGATAATGAAACTCTGAATGCTTAACATTTTGGCTGCTGAGAATACACACCTTCAGTGACAACTGCCTACAAGCTACAAAAGTTCAATTAATATCCTTCCACTGCTGCCAATATGTGATGTCCCCTCTCTGGGACAGTAATCAAGGAGGCTGAATCCTCACCACTGACACTGGAGAGGGATGTTCACTTGGAACAGAAATGGATACACCCAGTATTTCCAGACACAGCTCTCTGTATCAAGCACAATTTCCCTTAAGAGCACACAGAGAATGCACTCAGTCCTGGGTCTGAGTTTCCCCTTCTGTCCAGATCCCCAGTAAGACTCCCGACTGGCACGGCTGTAGGGTTGAGTCCTCAGCCAAGTGTCCAAGCCAAGTCCTCCAGCACTCTCTCTGTGAAACCAGTGCTTTGTGTCCCTGCTCCAACATGCATACACACACACACACACACACACACACACACACACACACACACACACACACACACACACACACACACACACACACACACACACCTATGAAAGGCTGTCACAGATTTACTAGTTATGCCCCCCTTCTGCCCAGACTATAAGGTAGTTACAGTGCCACCAGACATTCCAAATCCAACTACTTTAAGGGTCTTGTAAAGGTTGCCCAATTATACTGAGTAAAATTTATATTAATACAAATGGTAATGTTTTGCCAGTGTGATAAGGCTTTCAGGAGTGGCCAGAGCTGTCGCCAAATATATATATAAGTAGTTTCAGAGATTAAAATATTCTCTAAAAGACCAGCCACAGTGAACATTTAAATATATTTAATAATTAATAAAAGAGCATGAAAATACTAAATATATATCCATTTACAATAAACACCAGATTTTCTATCACAGAAAATATTAAAAATAACACAGGTGGACAGGTTCACACAGTTACAGAAAAAATATACTTAGCTAATCTCACTGTATTTTCTTGACTGATCTGAAGAGGTAGTATTTCCTGGTTACTTACTAGAGCAAGGCAAGATGAAGTAGGTGATGGGGTCCTTCTTTGTCAGGTTCCAAGAACAGACTGCTCTGAGACTTCGGTCTCACCTAGTATTAAACATTATTTTAGTGATGGATTACAGAAGGACATCACATACATCTGGTCATCTGAATTCTGGTTTCCATGCAACCCTTTCTTGGCTAGCTGTCAGGATTAAGCACATATGTGTCAATAATAGACACAAAGAGACCCTTGTTAAGATCTGCTGCAGCTCCTGTAAGTTATAAAACAATTTCAAACCTCACATCATCACAGGAATAAGTATCAATCAGAATGTGAGGAAATTATTTTTCTTTCTCTATTTGAAGTCAGAGAAGAAACAGAATTTAAAGTATTGAAGGCTGAGAGCAATCCCTTAGCAAAACCCAACAATTCTTCCCTGCTCATAGTGAGAGAAACAGGAAAGTCACATTTGTAATGTTCTGCTTTCTTTTCCTGGGAATCCTGGTAACTTAACTTCATCCACTCTTTCCCAGAAGACCAGCAAGAGTGATTCTTCCTTAACCAGAGTGTACAACCCAGCAGCTGCAGAAGACACGTTTAACAGTTAGCCTTTAGTGGCTTTCCATGGAGCTATACTAGAGGGACTGAGAGATAATGATGAGTGGTCCAAGGAACCAGGTCTGCCCACAGCAGAGTCACTTAATAGTGGCTGAGACAATGAAGGAACTGGCCTAACACCTAAAGATTCCAGGAATTTTTTTTTTTCTGATGGGGTAAGTAAGAAACATAGAGACCGATAATTGCTCCATAGCTCACCTTAAAAGCAAGCATTGTTGCCTAGGTGAATCATTGAAGCTCCTGACATAAAATTTTAAGTTTTGAAGTAATATTTTTGTGACAGTTCCCAAAATCTCAATATTCCACCCCTACAATAATCATTCTACATAGACATGTAGAAGAAGTTTACCAAAAATGATTTTACAGGTTTTTCAACTAAGCATTCCCAAAGCTAAATTCCCTAACATTTCCTAGCATAATCTGCAAAAAATCAAAAGAAATAAATTATTTTTGTCTTGAAATCATGTTGTGCTTGAATGGATCTCCTTTACCTAACTACCACTCAATTTGTGGACATCATTTTGCACTTTCTTCTGTTCTTTGCTCATTATATACTGCTGCAGGAGGAGACTCTCTGCACCCACAAATATGCATTTAATCAAATTCACATTTGCTTAACCTCACAGTTAGTTATATACTTGACCACAAAACATTGTAGACTAATCCCATGCAGGGGGACCATAAGAGTGGTAAGCTTAACCACCAAAATCTGTATCAATATAGTCGTGAATTTTTCTATTCTATAGCTTTAACAGGCTGAATTTTGCATGCAGGTTTAAATAGTTAAGCATTGCTTATTAGGCAAATTGACTATTTTTAGATGCTTGTTTTGCCATGACCCAGGCAGCTAGAGCATGGGCAAAGGTAAAGTCTATGTATGTGAATAATTTACAGCAGCAGCAGCAGCAAGCAAAATGGCAGGTCATTGGGTCATTGCAAGAAATCATAATACTCAGATGAAACCTACAAGGACAGAAGGAGAACTTAAAAACCTTCAAAGCAATTAATGGAGATATAAAATAAGCCCCAGATGCTGGAGTTGTGATGACTCAACACTAACTACTGTGACACCAATGAGCACTGACTGTGGATCCATGAGATGGGAAGGGTGAACCTGGCCACCAACCATGTAACATAAATCAGTTCATGATGAGGTAGGAATTCATAGATAACATTTTGAAAATGATACCATTTAGTTGGTCTAGTACTCATTTATTGAGTGTCAATGCTACCATGTAAATTCACTGAAAGTTACTTTCTATTCCAAAGGAGAATGGCTTTATATGGGTGCAAAATCTAGTTTGAGTTTTGCTTAAAGTGACTTCAGTAAGCTATTTTGACAATTCTTGCAGTCAATGAAATTTCTTTGGCAGCTCAACATAACTCTTGTTGAAAATGTATGTTCAAAATGCTAAGAAATATTGACATTTCAGTCAATTGTTAAAATGGCACATACTAAATATTAGAAAAATACCACTATTTCTGAACAACCAGGCATCAACTATAAAAGCAAACTATCTCAGTCTGAATAAAGTGAGTATGGGGAGGAGAGGCTGCATGGACTGTTGCGTATATATTTAGGGAAAAATAAACAAGTGGATTTTGTGGAACAGAGAGCATAATACCATTCAGTTATCCTGATACCTACTAGCTTTCCTGAATGTATGATTGTTTCTGGTGGTGAGGCTCATAATTCAATGGACAGACAAGAGTTTAAAATGTAATTGTAGCAAAACATTTTTAAACTGTAGTTGTGGTTAGCAGCAAGGCATAATGGCATTGAACAGGCCTAGTAAATGAAGTAAGTAGATAAAGAGACGTTTTACTTCTTTCTTTTGTTAATGTTTTAATTCTTTTAGAAACAGTTGCATTATCTAGTCGGTATTGTATAGCAGCATGTACCATTCTGCTGTCTGATTGTCATGAATTTAATATACTAACGCCAAGATCACACTACAGAGAGGATAACCTCAATCCCACTATGACTGATGAAGCAGTGATCTAATGAAACAAAGCATATAATAAAAAACACATACATTGACAGTCAGTTCATTAATTATACTCAGTTGTTCATATACTCAGTCTCACAAGGACATCATAGAAAATGAACGATTACACAACACAAACCGCTGTACTATATTAATACTTCTTTTCCAATCTATGTATACACAGTAAGGTAACACCCCGTATACTTACACCTACAGTAAATAAGAGTGCTGTAATAATATACTGATCCAGTCACTGTATATATAACAATGTTGTTAAAGCTCTTTACTGCTACACACTTTTCTATGCTCACTACATAAATAGTACTTATATATCACGGGTCTCAAACTCAAAAGAGCATGAGGGGCGCAAATGCCACCAAGGATTTATTTATTTTTTTTTTTGGGGGGGGGGTCGCAAGTCCAAGTCATCCACAAACTATAGCTTTTTTTTTAATTAGCAAAAACGTAAGTTACAAAAAAATTTGGTTTGAAGCAACAGACCAACAATATTCTACTGTATTAGTTTGAAATATTCTAGTAATTACAACTAATGTCTATGACAAAGTATTTATTGTCCATGAAACTTATTGCCTTCCTTCGTTTTGACTGCTTAGCTGACATTTTGCAGAGACCAGGATGTCAACATTAGGCTTCATGTCACGTGAAGCAGCCACTCGCACTGTAGCTGTCAAGTGTTCATCAGTCAACCTTGACTGGAAAATGGATTTGCTGAGCTTCATAGATGAAAAAAACTGTTCAGAAATACTGCCAAATATCACAAGGATTCGAACAGCCATAGAGAACATCTTTGGAAACTTATCTCGACTCATGTACTTATAAAAATCTGGAACTCCAACATCTATTTACTTCTGTTTCAGAACACTATCTCACTGACGCTCCAACAGCTCCATCTGGAATTCTTCAGAGACATTGTCAACACCTATGGAAAAAGGCATAGTAAAGATGCCAAATAGGGGTGCTATTGCCTCAAAATCCTGAAACTGATGGTCAAATTCTGCTCATAATTTGCTGACTGTGTCTGCATAGTCTTTTAAGAACTGTTTTTTGACTGTTCTGAGTGACTGTAAGGATAAGAAATGACATAGGCTACCATCCATCAACTGTTTCGCCCACAGGGAAAGTTTATATCTGAAAGCCTTGACACTGTCATTCATCCATGTTATTTGTTTTGTGCCCTGGAGCTTGAGGATGAGTTTATTCAGATGTTGTGTAATATCGGTCAGAAAAGAAGGTTAGATATGAAAAATGGATCACCTAGCTGAGGAATTTCATTTTCTTTCATTGCCATGAAGATTGCTATTTCCTGTGGAAGTGCTAAGAATCTTTTCAGCACAGTTCCCCTACTTAGTCATCTCACTTTGGTGTGATAGAGTAATTCTCCATATTCAATATCAAGGGTGGATAGAAAGTCATTAAACTGGTGGTAATTTAGACCTCTTGCACGTATAAAGATAATCACCTTAACAACAGCATCCATGACTTTCTTCATTTGGAGATTTTTCCACACAATGCTTCCCTGATGCAGAATGCAATGAATTACAACAAAGGTGTCAGCGACACCACCACTTTTGAGCTTGGCTTTCAGTAACCCAACAACACCAACTGTTTCAGAACACATTGAGGGTGCGCCATCAGTCACTACTGAAACAAGCTTATCAGATGACAATTCAGACTTTTCTATACATTTTTCAAGTTCGGCAAATTTGTCACATACAGTGGTTGTGCCTTTCGAAGGCAAGAGGTCTAGTAATTCTTCCATAACATTCAAGTTCCTGTCCACACTTGAAATGAACACAGTGCAGTATGTGGTATCTGTTATGCCAGTGTTCTCATCAAGGGTAACTGAATAAGCTTCAAACTGTTTTCCAGCTGCAAGTAGATGCTGGTGTACCTTACTGGCCAATTCAGTAATTCTGCTGTCCACTGTATTTGCAGACAAACTTATACCTTTAAACAATTTCTTCTTGTCTGGGAAAAGAATTTTGCTTGCTTTTATGAAGCAGTCTTTAATGAACTGGCCTTCAGTGAATGGACAGGATGACTTTGCGATCATTTCACTGATAACAAAGCTTGCTCGGACTGAATCTTCGCTCATTTTGTTGAGGTTTTTGAAGATGTTTTACTGCTTTGCAAAAGCTGATTTTAGTTGACGAACTTTTTCTTACCTCATTTTGCTTGTACTCACATGATATTTGTTACCATGCATAGTTTCATAATGTCTCCGTACATTCTATTCCTTTGGAACAGAAACAGATTGATAGCAGATAAGGCATTTGATCTTCTTCTCTTTCGGCTGTTCCCGTTAGGGGTCGCTACAGCGGATTATCTGTTTCCATTTCTTCCTGTCCTCTGCATATTGCTCTGTCACACCAACCACCTGCATGTCCTCTCTCACCACATCCATAAACCTTATCTTAGGTCTTCCTCTTTTCCTCTTAGCTCACAGCTCCATCCTTAGCATCCTTTTCCCAATATACCCAGCATCCATCCTCAGAACATGTCCAAACCAACATAATCTCGCCTCTCTGACTTTGTCTCCAAACCGTCCAACCTGAGCTGACCCTCTAATATACTGATTCCTAATCCTGTCCATCCTTGTCACACCCAGTGCAAATCTTAACATCTTTAACTCTGCCACTTCCAGCTCTGACTCCTGCCTTTTTGTCAATACCACCATCTCCAACCCATACAACATAGCTGGTCTCACTACCCTCTTGAAGACCTTTCTTTCACTCTTACTGGTACCCGTCTGTCACAAATCACTCCTGACACTCTTCTCCACCCATTCCACCCTGCCTGTACTCTCTTCACCTCTCTTCCACACTCACCATTACTCTGAACTGTTGATCCCAAGTACTTAAACTCATCCACCTTCGCCAGCTCTACTCCCTGCATCCTCACCATTCCTCTATCCTCCCTCTCATTCATGCACACATATTCTGTCTTAGTCCTACTGACTTTCATTCCTCTCCCCTCTAGACCATATCTCCACCTCTCCAGGGTCTCCTCAACCTGGTCCCTACTCTCACTACAGATCACAATGTCATCTGCAAACATCATAGTCCATGGGGCCTCCTGTCTGATCTTGTCTGTCAACCTGTCCATCACCATTGCAAATAAGAAAGGGCTCAGAGCTGATCCTTGATGTAATCCCACCTCCACCTTAAACAGATCTGTCACTCCCACTGCAGACTTCACCACTGTCACACTACCCTCGTACATATCGTGTACCACTCCTACTTACTTCTCTGCCACTACTGACTTCCTCATACAATACCACAACTCCTATCTAGGCACCCTGTCATATGCTTTCTCCAAGTCCACAAGGACACAATGCAACTCCTTCTGACCTTCTCTGTATTTGTCCATCAACACTCTCAGAGCAAACATTGCATCTGTAGTGCTCTTTCCCACCATGAAACCATACACCTCAGTGTAAAAGTATAATTTTCCCACTTCTCTTGAAAAACATGCTTTTCAACTAAAATCTTTCATTTCTTAGATGACAACATTGCTAATACTCACTTATAATACTAGTCTGCAATAAACAAACATATAAAGAAAATTATATTGCTTTCAAAAATTTCTAATACTGAATCAAGCACTTCCTTAGTAACAGATGATGACCACAAATTATAAATAAGTATTCTCTCTCTCTGTTCCGTTCCTGCCACAAAATAACCTCCAAATGCTTTCTAATTTTTAGTTGATATTACAAGCTTTTGTTAGGCTCACATACACACAGACATACACACAATGATCTTTGGGTAATTAACCCACACTACACTATCCTGAGTTCCCTAAGACAGCCACGTAAACCACCAGGAACAAAGCTATCCAGCAGTTGGTGCAGACTGCAGAGATAATGGTCACCTACAAGTCAGACATTCCTGGTAATCAAATGTCAATAAATAAGTTAATAAATTCCTATCCAATAGATTTCAGGTTGCTGTACCCATTTTACTCGATCATTCACACATTTGTGAATCCTGAGTGGTACAAGTGGATATTATTTACATAGGATTCTCTATACCTGGGGTCTTCTAGGTAAGCAGTAGTTTATGATGCAACAACTCCAGGGCTCTGTCCATATTCCTGAGTTGTGTGCATTCTTGTAATTCACAGTCCACTATCCATGGTGTCCACACATGCCTTGTTAAATGTGGTGCTTCACCTTTCATATCTGAGTTGCAATCCATGAACTTGCTCACAGCCATCCCGTCAGTAGTTTGTCAAAGTATGTACAAACACTTCACTGATACACAAAATAATGATCTCCCCCAGCAACCCCTTCAGTAGTTTATCCAAGCATGCACAAGCACCAAAATGAAACATTTCCCCAATGATCCCTTCAGTAGTATTTTCAGATATGCACCAGCACAGAAAGGAAAAAGTTCCCCAAGCAATCCCTTCATCAGCATGTCTAAGCATGCACAAGCACCAAAATGAAACATTTCTCCTAGCAATCCCTTCATCAACATGTGTAAGTATGCACAAGCACTAATAAAATGAGACATTTTATTTTGCCCAGCAATCACACCAGCAGTTGGCAAGTATGCACAAGCACCAAAATGAAACATTTCCCCACTGATGCATTCAGATATGCACTAGCATTGAAAGGAAACACGTTCCCCACCAATCCCTTCATCAGCATGCTTAAGTATGCACAAGCACCAAAATGAAACATTTCCCCACTGATGCATTCAGATATGCACTAGCATTGAAAGGAAACACGTTCCCCACCAATCCCTTCATCAGCATGCTTAAGTATGCACAAGCATAACTGCAATCAGAAAATACAATATTTTGTCCATTCGTGCACAAGCCAAGCACCTTACCGATCCCGCCATCAACCAGTATGCACAAGCACATTTCCCCATTGATCCTTCAGTCAGAGAGTAGGTAAAATACAGAAAATCCAGATGTTTGCAGCTTGCAGCACAGGGCACAATAATAATTACCTCAGAAACACTCCGCTCACACTGTTTGAGCCTCAGTCTGTTGTAAATGGATGATTGGTAAAGAACCCTTTATGGCAGCTCCACTCCTCTATGGACAGAAAGGAAACACCAATTGACCAAACGCACCTAATTCAAGAAAGGGATGCAATTGGAGGAGGAAAAAAACACCTGACTGCAACCTCCAATCGCATCTCCAATGTATCGGTCACGTTTGGTGACAGGATTCGCTGACAGGACACAATGCAGGATGTACTGCATGATGTACATCATACTGGGGAAAAAATATATAACCACACAGCTGTATCCACAGTTAAGTAATTGCGGTCTGCCGAAAACTACTTTGTGGACCACACGTGACCCCTGGGATGCATGTTTGAGACCCCTAATATATACCAAGAGGACCTTAGTTAAATACAATAGGAATACGTTTACATGGGAAGGGCCCTGTCCCCATACCTCTTTACTTGTATACTAATTCCATAGTTATACCCCTGGGGCCAAAGACAAAACACCAATAAAGTGCTATAGTTGTCTATACATGTCAACTATAGAACAAAGTGATAAACTGTGATTTTGATAGACAGTGATGCTTTACTCATTTGTTGATAATCCTTACACATGGCAAATTGCATAGCTACAATATGGGGCTGTTTAGGCTGCACCAGTACTAGATGACAGTGAGCTATATTGGGTGGGGTTTAAATCACAGTACGAAGATAATAAGAAATGTTAACTCAATTATGACAGCGTGTGTCCTTCAGGTATCTTGAATACGCATTGATGTAGCACTTAATTTTAGAAAAGACTTGCTTTCTGGAGTAAGCAGTATTTAATAGTAGACAGTTTAGACAGAGTGAAAGGGGGGTGTCTACATTACGTTTTAGAAATGTACCCTCTCTAGAGCAGTTTTATTAGCAGTCATTTTGACTGCAAACTGTCATGCTGTCTGACCTGATTGCAAGTTAGACACATTAAAAGGACTACTATATTCTGCATCTGCATTCATTACTTTTCTTTCTTGTTTAATTTCTGAATAGCTGCAGAATCAAGAATATTGTCACCAATGCTTACTAAGCTGAAACAGGATCTACTTCACATTATTAATTAGGTCAGAGCCCTGAACTAAACACATATCTGGAGAACTGCTTGTTTAAGACCAGGCTTAGCACAGCCCAAGTGCTGATAGATATATGTGCAGAAATGACACAAAATGTTAAACTAAAGTGGTGCATGGACATGCTTGCAAGTCAACACAGTAAGCATAGTGATTTACAGAAGCTGTGCATGGCACAGATTGCCTCCAGAATGTCACGTGTGGATTATACAATAAAAGCTCATTACTATTCAAAAATATGCACACTGATTGAACAGCCAAAACAGCATTCCTATTTTAAATTGATCATATGTCAATAGACAAAAAGTTCATCCGCTGAACAACATTGAGTGGCCAGACTTTCTATTGGTATATGTTGAGGGATGGAGCAAAATATACAAAAATCAGGTACGTTTTCAAAACGAAATAAATGGAAACCTACAAGATCTTCCTTATGTTTTTGCAATGTCCTTTGTAAATAGTGTTAAGAAAAGAAAGAGCAACTGAGATTCTGCTTTGACCATCACTTCTCCTGCACTGCACTGATGTACTGTGCAAGTGATATGGTATCACACAGCAAACTCCTAAATGTCCTCTCTGACCTCAGCCTGTCCTGTTCTACCCTTGCCTGGTTGCAGGACTACCTAAACAGGCATCAGCAAGCTGTACACTGGCAACAAACACTATCACCCCTCCTACTCATAACATTTGGGGTCCCACAAGGATCAATCTTAGGCCCATTACTCTACTCCTTCTTCACTATTAACCTACATAAGTCAACTCCGCAAGCATCCCTCATCCAGTACGCAGACGACTCAACAGTCATCTGGGCTGCTACTACCTTAGAAAAATTAAAAAAATAGCACAACAAACGTTAGAAGCAGTAGAAACATGGCTAACCAATTCACAGTTAATTCTAACCCCCCCCAAAAAACAAACTTATGTTATTCAAGCCAACCAAATCAAATGCTGCTCTGTGCTCTTTCAATATAACCTCATTAGACAGTACAAACATTTCAAATGTAGCCACACTTTAAGAAGGAACAGTCTTACACCACACTTCAGAAGGCCAATGAAGCCAAGGAAACTGCAAAAGATTTCTTCTTTAATAAAAATACCAATAACTCCACACAATAAAAGACAAGTAAGATTCTCTAGCGCCTTGGCGTCCACAGCCTTTTCAGAGTACATTTTAGCAATGCAAGCAAAACCCTTTCTATATAGCAAAAAGATTCCCACCCTCACAATTATTCAATTAAACAATAAAACATTTAAAGGTATATTAGATATATACCATTATAAACCTCTACATTTAAACTGAGAGAAAGAAGGGTTTTAAAGAGTCTATGCTAGACCCTATCTTAGAAAGCTGAAAAATTGCATAAATATTGTTCCTACTAATCCAGTGGTGGATCCAGGATTTTGCAAAAAGGGGGGGGGGGGGCGCGCTCTGGAAAGTCGACGAGTGAGGTGAGAAAGCAGAACAATGGGGAAGGGGAAGTGAAAAGATCACCTTAACATATTCTATCAGCATGTGTGAAAACACTGCAACATACAATCAGTTGGAACTCAGTGGGAGTGGACTTAGCATAATGGTTAAGGTCTTCACTTCATAAACGCAAAGTACTGGGTTTGATTCTGACCTCTGCTTATTAGTTAGACTTAAAGTTACCCTTCAGGGCAGTTGGCCTAATATCCTCTTAGGATCCAAAGAACCTGGTGTGGCTGTGTTAGTCAGGGTACACAACTCCTGTCCAGCACACAGCGTATTTACAGACATTACCAGTTGTTTTAAAACATACCTGGAAGATATGTTTGGTTGCCCATGCCAACTCAGTTATTTTCTAACGCAAAACAGTGTAAGAAACTTCTCTGTGTGGAACATTTTCAATCCATATATATATCTAGTTAATCACTGTATATTAAACTAGATATATGTGGATTGAAAATCTTCCACACAGAGAAGTTTCTTACACTGTTTTGTTTTTGGACCCACTATACTTGTTTATGGGTTGTTTGAGACTTCGGGGATACCACAGAGATTACTTGAGTTATTTTCTAAAGCAAACCTGACATATGCATTGTGGTATCCTAGCAGAGAGTCCCTGTATAGGTGATATCACCCCAACAATACCCTTAGCAAAGTAATGATTTATGTGAAACCAGTAAAGTTAATTTAAGTAAATAATGTTATGTGCCCAAGTGAAGTTCAGTTAATTAAAAAGATCATAGCAAGTTAAGGAACTACATATTATGAAAAAAGTCCTAAAACCTAAGTAAGTTAAGTTATATGCAAAGTATGAAAACAAATCTAACTACTGTAGCATTTCACAAAGGACAGTAACACAAAATCTACTTTAATGTCTGATCAGCCTAATATGCAAAGCCATGGAAAGACTTATTAGGAAACAGGAAACCTCCAAACACTGATCCTATTTCAGTTTGGATTTGTCAAGGGCAGATCATGCTTACTCAGTCTGGTGGACTTTTTTGAAAAGGTTACCAATGCAATGGAAGGTATAAGGGTACACACTGCATGCCTCAACCTGGTCAAAGCTTTTGACACAATCCCCCACTCAGGCATTGTAGAAAAGCTAAATAAACTATGAGTCGCATCCTATTACACACTGGATACCACCTGGCTTACAGATAGGATGCAAGAAAACAAAATAGGGAAGGTTACCTCCACAAAGGGATGGGTCACCAGTAGAGTCCCCTAGGGTTCTGTGCTGGGACCTTTCCTATCTAGCATCTACTTCTCTGAAGTAAAACTCAATACCAAAGGGCTCTGGCTGACTAAGATTGCACATGGCTGCAAGTTAGGAGCAGTCTCTGGATCCCCAAATTACATAGCCATCCTGCGGGAAGGTTTATCCCAAAAAAATAACTTGTGCCAGAATCATGGACTGAAAGTAAATGTCAATAAATGCATTATTGTATTATTTGGGAAATCATCTACCTCAGGGAAGAACCACAATGACATTAAGGCCCTATGAGTAGGCTTGTTTGGATTTGGGAAGTTATCTGGACAGTGACCTAAATTTTAACCAATGTGTCTGCTGAGGTAAAAAAGTCCTTCTATATAGCACAGCTTATAAAAAAGGGGTTATGTCTTCCAGTAGGATGCAGATGATCTTTGTAGCCAGTGATTCACTGCCTCTGTACCCAGGAAGAGTAGGACAAAAGGGGTGAGGGACTATATCACTTGCTCCCTAGTTAACAACCTGTGCTTCACCACAAGACACTGCTTGCATCTCATTACTGAGCCTGTATATACAGCAATCAATAACTACTGCTAAGTAGGGCTTCTCCCTTATGCATTGTAGAGAAGCCATGACAATACTGCAAGACATGCAGATGGTGTATGTATCCTGCCAGCCACTGAAGTATACCATCCACTAAATAGTAATACAGAAGTCCTACATGTCTAAAGCCTATATGTCCATAACCCCACTACCACTTAAATAGTAAAAACAGCAGGTGTAATAAATATTACTCTGATCTCTGGGCAACTTCTGTTTGATTAGATGCATGGGCAGTGGAAGGACTGGGTGGGGAAGATAGGAATGAGTGGTCAATGCCAACACACCTAGGGGGAAGGAGGTAGCCTAGGCTCCCTGGAATAGCCGCATGAAGTGCCTGGTGAGCTATATGCTGTAAGAAGTATACTTCTTAAGTTGAGGTTTGACCATGCATGGAAGAGAGCATGCACTTTCTTAATGCAGGAAATGCAGAGCTTGCAAAGATACGCTTTGTTGTGGGAGGTGGGGCACACTCCCCAGCAGAAGTTTGATGCAATACTAGTGTGTTTTGACTCTTCACTAGTCTCAGTTATGGGTCAGATTGAGCCAAGAAAAGGCTATGGTGGATACAGCAGATCCAGTGAATTCACAGAGGAGCTGGTGGCAGCTGAACATCAGCTGCAGGGAGAAAGGCAATAAACATTCCACTGAGCAGCATGTCATTTATCAGTGACTGCGCTGGCCACTGGAACTTTACACAGACTAACTGGAGATATTACTGGGGTTTTGAAAGCATTTATAAACCAGATCCTACAAAGTTTCTCAAGAGTCTACTGTCAAATGCAGTGATGAATAGTCACATGCCTTGGATGCAGGCTGAGTGGACACCTGTGATGAGTGAATTCCACACTATATGCCATGTGCCAGGTAAACTGGGTACAATGGATGCCACAGACACTGAGATCCAGAAATCTTTCACTGATGATCTGACTGGCTGTGAAAATTTATTCCTTAAGTTATCAGGTGATGTCACTACACAGATTCGTGTGCTATCAGTCCCAAAAAAATTGTGATGCCAACAGCTGGCAGTCTTGTGCCAATCACCAGACCATTGAAGGTGGTCAAGGATCATGAGTGCACTCAGAACAGTGGGAATTTAAGTGGGAATAGGGATATGTACAGCAATCACACAGTTAGTATGTTTTTTTGTAACAAAGGTGTGGGTAACAGCCCCCAACATCGTGCCAGCTATCCTTTAGAACCATACTGTCATCATAGACACCACAGTAGGTGGTATACAAGCATGCACAGAAGAGTGGACATTAACATAAGTGAATGTGTATTAGCTCACCTATAAAAGAGGTTGCATTGCCTAGGCAGCTGTGGGGGAGCACTACAGCATACATCCACAAACCCTGTCAGGCATTTAGAGTACATGTATACTGTACAATCTTGTGTGAAGACTTGCATCCCACCTCCACAAGATGATCCTACATGACTGCAGGGCCCACAGGATGATAGTCTACTACCTCCATCACTACCTATACTGAAATAGCCATCATCAGCATCAGCTGATCATTGTGTAGTAGTCTGTATATGTAGTTAATGTACTTTAAGCAATACTCCATGATAAACATATCTAAGTAAGCAGTAACATTCCCTCCATGGTGCACCCACATCCATGCCCCAGTGATTCCAAAAATGGAGTCATGTTTTACTAAGAGTAACAAACAGACATTATCTATTAATTCTTGTCATTGCTGTGAGGACCCTCTACTATCTCACGGCAGACCAAGGTCCTGGACCTCCTCCTTAGCATTGTGCTTAATGACATTAAATTCTAGAATGGCTGTACTCCAGCTTCCATGCCCACCAATGACATTTACATCCAAGACCACCTCAACCCACCTGTACTGCCTCAGCTCTTCATTGCCATCTTGACCCACAAGAAGGGTGACATCTGTGTAGTGTATATCAACAGTCACCTCAACCTCCTGCATGATAAAATTCATATTTGTTTTCTAGCCACTCACTGAACCACAGGTGACAAGACATAAAGTAATTGTTATAATGGCTAACTTCTTCCACACACAGCCAAACAAATATGCAGGCCAATAAGAAAAGCAGGTCTAAGAAATATACATGGTAGTAAATGAAATGCTTAGCCACATTCTTTCAATTTATTTATTTAATGAAATCTGCTATCCATAGTCACAGACTGGACCTATTTTAGCTACAGCCCCATTAATACAGCAGGATCACAACAAGAAATGGAGTTAAAGTTAAGGCTGATAGACAATGTTAAAATTACCAAACTGTGTTATGGGAATTCAAATCTAAAAATATTCACATATATAAAGCAACCAAATTGTGTGCAGCCTCATAAAACATTTTTACTTACAGTCATGGAAAATGCAACGCAGACCGGAGTTCCGCTGTGGCGACCCCTAACAAGGAAAAGCCGAAAGACACAACAACAACTCGCAGAACTGCTAGTTAAAATTCCGCACGTGAGTGCGGAATGTGTTTACATCTGTGTTGGCACATGCATGTGCGATGCCGGGTCTTCCTTAAAGGAGAATACTCTGGCACTGCGGATGTAAACACATTCTGCACTCGCGAGTGGAGAGATTTTATTTTTTAAAAGCTTTTTATTTTTTTCTGCCTTCAGGATGTGTGAGTTAACCAAAAGGGTGAGGCGCACGCCCCTGCGCCAAAGCCTAAATCCGCCACTGTAATCTATAGTGCAGTGACTAGTAATCTAAAGGGTTTCAGTGTGTTACGATGTTGACAGTAATTTGATGACTCAGTAAGATCAAGATGGTAGCCTTTCTCTTATCCCTTACTAGAAGACCTGTCATCATAACCAGGGAAGTGTTGGGTGGAATATCCTTTCCCGAGGCCAGAATGGAAGTTCTCATACAAGTGTTGGATTGCTTAGGTGGCCTTCACCTGTGAGGTAATCACCAAACCAAAACTCTCTTAAAGGGTAAGGATAGAAATGGGAAAGAATTAGTAAGCAGATTGATTTTTTTTAAAGAGAGACATAACCCATAAGTAAGATTGGAAAGAAGGCAGCACTTTTCTATTAAAAGACTATTCCTGCAAAGCAGTGTCTTCATAGCCTGCTAGGAGGCAGGGAGGATCTAAATTTAAATAGCAAAGAATGCAGGTTGTAGACAGTGTCTTTTACTTTATAAAATAAAGATAGAAGTGGCACCTCAAGCAGCCAGGGCTTCAGACAGCATCTGTATTCTCAATGTGGGAGGCATCAAAAACAAAAATAAAGTGAGCTACTCATGACAAAACCTTCATTCTGCCTATGGTGAGCTTACAAAATTCAGCCATTCAACAACAGATTGCCATCGAAAATGCATATGACGGCATCACTTAGTGTTTATAAGAATAAGGCTAGATAATTATGTAGAAATCAGAAAGTATATGCATGTGTTAAAGGATTCTACATTCTACGCTGGCCTTGTGGCCTAAATGTGGAATGATGCAAACTATGACAATATGAATACCATAACAAAATAAGAAATATTCTTGTGTTTTACTGTCTGTTGCATAGATGTAAATTCATACAGCTCACCCAACATTCTACAACATAACCCAATATGGATTGCGGTCAAAGGTATACTTTTGTGATACATGCATGCAAACTAATGAAATACATCCCTTTTCTTGAGGTATATAACTATAACGTATCCATCACTAATGGCTATCAGCCCATGAGGTAAAACTACATCCTGATGTACACCCTTGTGATGCATGGCAGTAGTTCAGAAGAGCACAAAACATCCAACTGACTGCAGCAGTAGTGTATCACAGCTTCTGTCATCAGCTTATATTTAAAGTGCATAGCTTTAGACCCATTAGGCACAGACACCTAATCCTTGAATAATTTTGTGGCACATGCATACAGACATACCGATCATGGTGCCCATCATGAAATGCATATGTCTGGTGCTTTTATGAAGACGTCTGCAACATGGGCACATTCAGGTACATACACTTATGGATCATGATGCAGACACATGAATCACAGCTCTCATTGTGAAGTATGAATTTTGGTCTTTGGTTGCATACCCAATACCCCTAGCCTAATGAGAATTCCTCTTAGATGCATGTAGACCCGTAGGATATCCCCACCATTATGGGATAACTATAACCACAGAGTTGTACACCTACAGGTGAAGATCCCTATTCTGAAGAACATACTGTATCTGTAGGATATAAATATGTATACAGAGAAACAGAATATAGTCATCTCACATGGCAGATTTACCTGTGGTGCAAGAATGCATATCCAAAGGTTTTTCTTTCTTCTGAGATACATACTTCTTTTGTATGTATACAGATCTACAGGGAGCTAGTAATTATGGTCTTTACATACTGATGCCTTTGTATTGGGGCATACATCTATACAATAGTAAAATAGACACATGATCTGTGAATACCATCTTGGAAAGCATGCATGTGGTGCATGAATGCAGACCCATACAACATGGGTTCATTCTCAGGTATTTAGAGGTATATAAACTTTAATGCATGGATGCAGATATGATCACAGATATGCCTGTGACACAGAGCTACAAATCCACTCAACACAACTCAATTTCTTGGGTAAACTCTTATGGAAATTGGCTACAAGCATTTCTTCTGCATCTGCACTATTCTAAATTACCCCACATTAGCAAATGCATTGAAGGAACAAGGCTATGTAGAAACTCTAAAGGAGTGTCACCTCAGACTACTAAGTAAGCCAGTTAGGCAACTATTTTTAAAGAACATATGAAATAAGTAAAAAGCAGCATTTAAAAATAGAGAAAGTGCAGCACTTGTTTAGTGTAAGGAAATGTTCCTTCACAGGAAATCCGGTAGACTCATACAGTAACCATCCTGAGGAACTTGAATAATCAAGGACAGTGGTTGAATTCAGCAATGCATTATACAGATGTTTGGACATTTAAAGAGGATACTGGGAAAGGATGGATGCTTCAGAATCCATAAAGCAAGACAGTGGTCACACTAAGTGGGACAAATAGTCCAAACTGGCCAACAAATGTTATGTTTCTGATATATTTAGAGCAGATGAGTTATGAAGTATGTTCTAAGATTTCTGATTTAGGCCCTGCTGATAAATGATAGGCAGCAGGTTGTAGCGTTCAATGCTTAGCAATGTTTTGAAAGGTATAATAAGCCTTCTCCTCTGCATGATGTGCAATGCATTTTTAGTGTACTAAGATCCTTGCTGTACCATGGCCATGTAGGTGTGACAAACTATCACATAGGAAGAGTCATTCATTCTCTGATTTCATGTATAATCCAGTCCTGGGTTGATGGGAAGAGGGAACTTATGCCAACATGCAGTGCATGCAAGGCAGAGAAACCAGTTCTGGGAAAGAAACTAGCATATCAGGATATATACATAATATTCAGTCATACTAAAAATAAACATCTGTGGAAATTTTGGAGAACTGTAAATTCACCTATGGCATATCTTTGCAATGTCATAAGAAATCAGGGCACCCAACAAAAACCTAAGCATTTATGATCAGACATGCAGATTCTGCGCAGAAGGTATTCCGGTATAGAACTGAACAAGAAATTTGGGTGCTATGGGGCAGAAATGCTAAGTGTTGCACCACATTTATTTCCTTAATTCTGATGCCCACTATTTTATAAACACTACTTTGTCTTATCAGCCAGAAGAACTAAGAAAAACATGCCGCTACATGACATGCTGGTTTTTTTGGCCTGTTCTATATAACATCATCTCAAAAGGCACAAAACAACCTTTTGCTTTTCTGTAAAATGTTTGTATGCATCTTTATGAAGAAGAACACTGTTTATACAAAAACAAAAGGTTGTTTTACACCCATTTATAAATAAAACCTTTTTTTAAACTGCTTCCGAACATGGAAAAGTAAATGTACTGAGCCATGTTTATGGCATGAATATTTATGGGCAGACAGGAGGCACTTACTTCACTTCGGATTTCAGCTCTAATTATGCTAGATTAGTGTACAGCAAGCAACTGTAAATTAGTTAATGTAATTGCCAGCCTGTTAAATTAACAGTTTGGCAATTACATAACTAATTTATAATTACCTACTTATTCTAGGATATGACAGCACCCTAATGTCCAATGCAAGTTAATTGTAATAAATGCAATGTTCATCTCATGGTGTGCATTTATTATTTATTATTCTGTTAAATAAATGATGATTTATTCTAATTTTGAGTGCTGAGTTCTTCATTTTTTGCTGGTCAATAGAAGTAATATACTGACATCTAGACCAGTCACAAGATTTTTAGAAAATCTCTTGCTTCAAAGTCCTTTATAGTACTATGATTAAGAACTTGTATTCAACAGGCACTGCTATTTGGAAAATGCTGCATTGTATCCAGAATGCAAGTTATAAACATTGTGCCATTCAGTGACAGTGTTTTTTTGGGAGAAAGTCTCTGTTTTCTTGCATAGTATAGTATCCACCTGCTGAAAAAATACAACAAAAAAGGGATGCAAAGTAATGCTAATAATTTGCCTTTGTGACTGCGGGTGCTTGCAACCCATGGTGGTCCTCTTTAGTGTTCCCTTGAGCCCTTTGAGTGGCCTTTGCCCTTCACCATTGTAAGCAGAATTACACTGCTCTCATTGTTCATACCAGCAGGATATTAAGTATTTGGAAGAATTTCAGCAACATATGGGAAAGAGGCTGTCTGCTGCTTAACTTTTCTTAATTTGCTGCTTAGAACAGGCAAAAATGCTTGCCTGCATTGCCCTTGTGGTGTGCTTCAGTTGTATTGGTAGAAACTGGACTGAATCTACTTCACGTGACTCTTGAGAAGTTGTCCTCCTTCCTTCAGTAATTTTATTAACACCAAACTGAATTCTTCATTGCATTATAAAGAGCATGCTGGAGGGAGTCTGCATCAGTTTGCTGGGAATCTACTTAACTGTGTTTGAATTCATAATGGATTTCTCAGGTTTTGCACATCTTGCTTCAAATAGACATAAAGCACCAGAACATATACCTCTTAAATGATTTTTAGGACAAAAGTTCATGTTTTGTTTTATAAATATTCCATGTTGTACATTGAAAGGCTTTGCCACACATTGTGTGTTACTATTATTTAAACAACTCTTCATGGCAAATAATAATGGATGATATTGTTACTATAGTAAAACAAGCTGTAAACACAAACCAACTCATTTTAAACATGCTTTGAGCTTCTAAGTTAATTATTAGCAGATGTTCTATGTTTTTGTCCTTTATTTCACATTTTAAGAGTAATTGTTCCATATTTAAGAAATTGACGGTTGAGAGCTATGTAGGTACAGTACCCATCTAGGGTCTACGTCGGATGATTGAGTTTTCAGAAACTTGAAATTCATATGGTTGAGACCATATGATTGAGTTTCCAAAAACTCAAACATAAAAAAAAAACAAAAAAAAAAAAAACACAAAAATCTACCTTTTTTACATTTTTTGCAAGGGAGGCAAGCCCCCATGCACCCCCACTCCTTGAAAATTATATACACCAACTCCAAGATCACACTACAGTGAGGAAATGGGTACATTTCCCAATCTGCACTGTACCGCAATGTCCATTCAAAAGCTTCAAGTTTTCAAACACTCGAGCATATGGTCTCGACCATATGAATTTCAAGTTTTTGAAAACTAGATCAGCTGATAGGGACCCCCTATCTAATCTATGCTTTCTTTCATGTTGGTATGGTATGAAGACACGAATCCCTGACTATCTCCCAGATGACTTGGGATGGGTGCATGTGAATGCTGAATGTCAGTAACAGTTGCCCTCAGAAATGAGAAAAATGAGCGTAAGAAGGGGAAATATGTATATTAATGCCAACGCAAGCCTGAAGAAGTAAACATGTACTAACTCCAGAATAAGTATGAGAAGGAGAATATATACTAACTGTGAGATTATAGTGTCTCTTGAGTATTCCACCTACTCCAAGGTACAGTGATCTTGGAGTTACTTAATATAAGTAGGACGGTTATGAGGGTAATCGGGAGTACAACACCCCACTACAAAAATGCTTAAAAGTGTAGATGTAATTTCAGAATTCACTGCTGTTCTGGTCAGATCACTTGGTTTACTTTTCAAAGTGTCAAGACCTGCAGCATCAGGTCTCACTCTCCTCATAGGAAACTGGTATGGAATAGAGAGACTAATGACCTGGATGCTGTAGGAGACAGTTGGGAGGCACCGGAGTTAATGGCGAATAGAAGAAGGTGGACTGTTTGCAAATCAGAATGTAGTGCTGTAGCTGTAAATCAGCATATGCATAGAATCATGCACTGCCCTGGGGGTGGTGTTTGTCAAGTTACTGGAGAGTGTTATTAACCATACTTCCCCAAAATGCCTGGATGATAACCTTTCTGCTTGTCATCTCTTTCTGCCACTATAAACTTAATGGTCTTGGTCTGGGACAGAGGAGTTATGTTTGGTTTCTGGATGGGAGGCTGACCATGATGGACAGCAGGGATTGCAATACAATGTGCCACTCAAGGTCTGCGCATGAAATATAATGCTTCTGCTAATGGTGTTCTAGTTACGCATGTATGTTGCACTGTCTAGTCATTGCAGAATATGTTTAATTGCCATTTAGAAACAACCAATCCTGCACAGTCCTTTGTCTAATATGCATAAGGAGACTATGGGCCTGATTCCAATTTACACTGACAGCAGGTCTTTTGGAATCTGGACCCCCTGTCTAGGCCTGTTTATAAATAAGTCTTATACTGAAGTAAGTCATTTACACTGATGACAACTAATTTGCATTGTGGTCATATAACTACTTTAATCATCTGTTTTTCTCTACTAAAACTTTATATTTCTATGAACTGGGTTAACTTAAAATCTTTAAACTGTAATAACTATATAAACATGTCTCACAAGCATCTAAAAAGCTTGTAAAACATTACATAATGACAGACAAAATTTGATAAGAATGCAATTATCTGGCAGATATTGTTTAAATATTAGCTTAAGTATTTTTTATTAAATTTTATAAAAATTGCAATCAATATACCCCAGCAAAATGAAAACATGAGAAAATGATAATCAATACCTTTTTCCTTCTAGAAATAACTGTGTGACACCATCTTGAATGTAATAGATTAGTGTATGGACCAAGTTGCTCACTCAACACACATTCATTCTCATATGCCTTTTCCAAGTTATAGGAGACATTTAATACAACACATATTTTATGCCATTTGAGTTGTATATACTGTATACAGCTATTTAAGTACAGCAGTATAGATAAATTATATGTTTTGTATTTTTTCTTAAATGTAATTGTTCTTACTCTATGTGTTATTAATTGTATGTATTTCTGAATATTATTTATGCATTTAAAAACTTTTATAAAACATGTTTGTATGAAAAAAGTAATTCAGTAAAGTCTGTTTTTAAGCCATTAACTCATGAGTGCACAGAATGTGAAATAAGCAGAATAATAATAAAAGGAAAGGCAAAGACAAATAAGGTATAATGATGAGGAGGTAGTATATTACTGGTATTCTATGTATGACATTTATTATTTTATTTATTTTATTTACATTTGTTGACCGGGAGTGTCCGACTGGACTTAGGTCCATTTTCAGCGGAGGCCCGGGGAGAAAAGCTCCACAGTTAAAATAAACAGACAGTAGTTACACTGGATTACATAGCGATTAACAATTCAACATAGCAATTACTTACAACATATTTACAGATGAAGAACATAGTACATCAGTAGACAACTAGAATCTTTATCTGTGAAGTACATAACATACATTAACAAATGTTACAATAAGAAGTTCCTGCTGTATAACAAGTACTAGGCTTATGAGCATCTGAGCTTGCTATAATCAAGGTAGTTAGTGGAGTGGAAAGAAAGGTAGTGGTTGGATGGGGTGGGTGATATTAAGAGTGGGACATATCCTCTTGTATAATAAAAGGCTGGTTATTCATAGCAGGCATCATTGGTTTTATAACACAGTGTAATGCACAGCTGACCCCACACACGTGAAAGGAATCATTGCTTTGCTGCAACTTGAGTATGTTGCACTACAGTTACATCATAAGAGTAGTATTTTCACTGAAAGAAATTCATTTTAAAAATGTTAGTTTCTGATGTGGTGCAGTGTCCACACTGATTCCAAGAGGTTGCTTGTACTTTATAGGTACCAAGTGACAGAGTATCTAATTATCATAAGCAACAAATGTTGTAACATACAGATAAATACGTTTTTTTTTTTCACAGCACATATAGTGCATTGTGTAAGAACTATATGTTGTAGTGAGTCAGTTGTCAAGGGTAATGTACAGCCCACCTGCCCCCTGGGAAAACTGATCAGGATGGCAGAATAATACTAGCCAGCAGTTTCAGAACAGATATGTGCTACAACATAAAAACATTATAATGTGTGGGAGTGCAGCACTGGTATTATGGTATGGCAAAATTAATTGTAGGAATATTTAAACAATGTAACTTTGGAAGACTTGAACCGAAGGGCATATTACAAGCATTTTGGGGAAGTATGCATTGCATAGATTTTTAGGTATTATATTGTAAACCTCACAAATATTCCATCAAAGGAGGGATAAAAAGGAGTGGGCAGAAAAGATCTCTTAAGAGTAGGAATGTCAATTTTTGGGTTTATTGCAGAAAGGAGGAAGGGAGGGCTTAACATAACTGGGATAAGTAAAGATGGGAGAACATCACAGAACACAGGAAAATCATAAGTAAATTCATTCATGATAAGTTTGTCTTAGTCATCTTGAAAGAAACAAAAGACTGAATGCATCTAGGAAAAGCATAGAAACTGGGGATAGGACTGAGACTGAAAAACTGGAAAACAACAGGGATGGAAGGCTGAGTCATGCATACCTCTCAAATGTCCAGATTTTCACAGAATTACAGATTTTTGCTTCACATTTTTTGGTTTGTTCCTTATAAAATTTGTGTTTTTTGGCAAATCACTGAGGATTATTAAACTCATTAAATAATGACATACGTTTGAGGTTCAGACTTCATATCCTTTATAAATAAGCATGCTATCACAGTCCTGTTATTCTAGAAACTTTCTAAGTTTATAAGAACAATGTTTAAAATCTATCCCTATTTTTGGGACCTTGTCCCCCCATTATTTTAGACTTTGTCCAGATTTCTTGCACTTAGAGGTTGAGAGGTATGGTTCAGTGCAGGGATTGTGATAAAAAGGACAATGTCAGAAATAAGTGAAGTAGTGAGTGCATTACTTCAGAATTGGTTCTAGCTACAGACACATTTCAGACCTATCTGAGGAAATACCAAAGATGATTAACCTCTTAATGGATGACACAAAGATAGTTGTAAGATTGATGGGGAGTACTCTAAATGGGTTTTGGTGCCAGAAAAGTATTGCCTACCACTGCCTTTGACATGTTCTTGAATGTCCTAGGTAACATTGAAGATAAAATCTAGTTTAGAATCACTAGGCTTTAAGGATTTTTGTGTGGTTCATTATAACATAAATTGTTAGACTAAAGCACATTGTTAGCGTCCTTCCTTACTACCCTCTTAGTGTACTTGTATACTATATTGCTTAAAAATGTTTTATCGCCTGAGTTTTGCATAATGCATTTTTCTTTTTGGTTTAGTCCTATAAGGTTCCTTTAGCCTTTGCCTTTCCACAAGAGCATTTGTTGATACATTTACTATAAATATTACTTCTTGGCCACAAAAAATGAGCAGGACATTTGTTGTACTTTGGCATCCAGGCTGTCTTTAATGACCATGGAGCAGAATTGCAGTGACATGTTTCTATGGATGACCGCTAAAAAAGATAATGCTGGGGGCTAACACCCACCTGCAGTAATATTCCATTTATATGATGAACACCTCATGATCCTGTTATTGAAATATCTGATATTATATGGAACATACTCACACAGCTGTACTTTTTCAGTCCATATAGACAAACTGGAAAATATTTCCTGACATTATGAGAGTCTTATTTAAAAAGCTTTAAGATAATATTTAGGTATGGCATACAGAACAACGGGCTCTGCAGCTGTAGCATCAAGTTACCCACTCAGCTTTTTCTTTGTTTAACATTGATCTTTGTTTACCTTATTTCTCTATTTTATTCTTTTTGTATTCTTTGTGCTTATCCTTCCTCTTCATTGCTAGATATATTGCTTATTCCTCTTTTATTTAACTTGCTTACCCCTTTAGTCAACTTTACTTCATTTATTTGCTTATATGCCTCCTCTCCGCAGTTTGTATATAAGAACTCTGTCTTCTTCAGTATCCCCAAGTTGACCCCTATCATCTTTGGCTTAAATCTTCTCCTTCCTTATTTTACTTCTTTTCATTTCTGTCTATCCACCCTTCCATCATCATGGTACTATATATACAAAAAATATGTGTGCTTGCTGCTTATGTCTAATCTGCAATATCATTCAGTAATACAAATATATTCTACTGGCCATTGTTTACTTTAAAAATGTATTTTATTCTAATTGCTATATTTATTTTATTTATTTATTCTTTGTTAACTGGGGTAGAACAGTGGTCCAGATGGATCACTTTCAGGCTCAAGTGATCACATCCAGTAAATACAACTAACAGTACTTAACAATGGTAATAATATCAAAAATATCATAGGTGAAACGAATTAGAAGATTTAGTACAGTATTAAATTACGAGAAAAAAATAAAGAGGTGTAGACATGCAATAAAAATCAGATGTTTGCAACAGAGGTTTATTGCATGGGTAGTGGGGAGTGAGCTGAGAGTGAAGGAGGGAGTGTTGAGTTAGGGGCAAATGGGGGGTGGTGAGGGAGAGGGAAGATAGTGGGTTATGGAGGGTGTGTATTAGGAATGGGAGAGTTGGTTGGGGCTATTATACTATACACAGCTTTGTATACTAGACAACTTGTCTTTGAAGTCTGGAAATTGCTGTGTATGCATCACTCTTCCCTTTAGGGTGTATTTATCTCCACTGATTATCAGAGTGTACAGCAAATACTGAATTATCTTTTATGACTTAAACTATGCATCTCACTCAGATGTCGTGAACTTTACCTATTGCTTACTATTTTTGCTATCTACTGAATGAGTAAGGTAACTGCATAATAGTATTTATACATTCATTATCTCATTCCACTACAGTTTGTATTTCTGTTTCTTTTTTTTACTGCAAGTTGGCACGCATATATTAGCTCATTTTGTCGCTATTTTGTCTTGTTATGCTATTGCTTTGCCTTTTCCTGTATGTCTGATAAGGTTTATCATTGTAATCAACCACATGCATCTTGTGTTTCTGCACTTCTTTTGCAGCACTTTACATTTACTTATTTTATGGACCTTTTTTCCATCATTCCCAATCATGAATATGCACTGAAAGAACTGGACACAGTCTGTAGGCAAATGGACCAGATTCAATAACACCTACACTAAGTGTACACAGTCTGTATTCAAGAACATCCCTGCTACATTTTTTGTGCTTTCTGGTCACTCAGAAAGATTATACTATTATTGGGAGCTAATTAGTATGCACTTCATGAAAATCTCCTTAACACATAAAAATATGACTGTAAATAACTCCATGTTGTGTTTGCTAAAGGAATTTTGTACTTCACCTGTTACACCTAAACATATGGTTTGTTACCCATTAAATATTATTATTAGTTATCGTAACTTTATATTCATGCACTCTAAGTATAGGGAATGGAATTTTATTGTATTCCCTATAATGTATACTCAGGGTATGCTTATGTCATCTACTTCTGAAGGAGCTCATTTAGCTATAGATAATGATCTAAAGTACTGGTATCAGCTGATATCTGATAATAAAGTTAAAAATCTAGATTTCTTAAAACAAGAATTTGATCTAAGAGAAACTTGCTGGTTAGAGGTTCAGATCTTTAGTCAACATCTCATTGATAGAATAGATCTAATGTCTATAACAGTTAAAGAATCTATTCCAAAACTGATTGATTACTTGATATTAAATTTACAGCATAAAGTTTCTGATAAAGGTAAACTTTCATATATACATAAAATTATCAGACAAGAAACTTTTACAGTGTAGATTCATACTGGAATTATTTCACCTCTATTAATGGGGACCCACCAACTCAACAAGATAAACAATATATATTGGAATCTGCTTATAGAACTACATCTTCCATTGTCTGGAGACTTTATACATGGAAATTTTTACATAGATCTTTTATACACCTTTGATGATGAATAAAATAAATAATAAAGATAATCTATGTAAGAGATGTAATGTAGAAATTAATGCTGACTGGGCTCATATGTTTTATGACTGTATGAAGTTGAAAGAATACTGGAAGTCAATTAATGAATTTTTGCAGGCTCTTTTTACAGATAATTTCATTATTTCTAAGTCTCTTATATTATTCAACACACCTGTACCTCAATGTGTTAAAAAGATTAAGCTTCCCTTGTTATGGTCTATCCTAGCAGTGGCCAGGAAAATAATAAGTAGAAATTGGATTTCAGATACACCTCCTTCGTTCAATGAATTTAAAAATGTTATGAATATAATGTGCCATATGGAAATAAGCACAATTAGAATGAGAACAACTAGAAAAACATCATATTATATTGTATGGGATAATTTACAAAATTTGTTAAAAAATTCTAATTTCAATAGCACGGTATTTTAGTTTAATTAATTGATCTGATTGTAGTGGATGTCTTTGTAAATACTTTAGTTGTTTTGTTGAATATTATAATAATACCTATTTTTAATTACTTGTATAAAATTGTTATGATATTTCTCTTATATGTTAAAACAATAAACCTGTTTTGAAAAAAAAAAGAAAGATTATACTAAGTGTACATGTAGTCTACACTTTGTAGTAGCATTTATGAATACCCCTCAGTATCTAAAACTGCAAGAAAATCAGTAGGAAAACTAAAAGTAGGAGGAAGAAGGTGTGCATTATGCTTTTGTGTCTGTTTACTCAGAACAGTGTACACTTAGTATTTATTGAATCCCATGGAATGTTTAATTAGAAATGTAAACTTATTGCTCTGTCAGATGAGCTGGGCTTGTTTCACAGAAGGTGAATGAAACCCTTAGAAGTTTTTTGCAACTAATCCTGGTTTTCACTTTCACTTTTACTGCTAGCTGTATTCAAAGCATTTACTTAATAACATTTTATCTTTCATGCCGGCCATCAAAATAAATTGCTTAGAATGTCTGACTTTATAATCTGTATTTTAGTTTGCTGAACAAGTGATCTGGCAATTTTTTGTGTCTGTTCTCACACATTAGCTTAGAACATTTTCAGGAAGGGCACCCTGGCCTCTTACTGGGGTGAGAACTCTGTGTAAGACAGAGAGTGCATCTCTGGGGCCAGCTGTATATCAATATAATACATGTATTCATCACTGGACTTTGAGATAAATACAACTATGATTTATTTAGAAGTGTATCATACTGCAGGCAATTTTATGGATGATGACAACAATGAAAGAGCTGAGGACCAAGATTAAAAAGAATGTTTTGTATTTGTGGTACAAGCTCAGTTTGATGATAAAGCATCACGTGATCTTATACAGTTTTTCAATTGTGTGGGTCATTTTGAGACGTATAAGTCCATAGCAAAAAGAGATGTCAACAAAGCTGAGATACTTAACAGTTGTTTAAATAACTTGATTTTAACCAAATAAGGTTTACTAGTGATTTAAAAGCAGGTAAAAAGCACACATGTGGGCATTTGAGATACCAAACAATTAATTAATTTGCATTTGTTTAAAATTAAAATGAAAGCCATGTTCCTTCTTCTTGTGCAGGTACTGTGCCTTGTTTGGCTAGTTTTGTCATGTACTTTGCTATGCCAATATTGCCCCCTCACCTCTCAGACTTAATTATTGTAAGTATGGGAATGCTACAGATTTGGATAAATTATAAGTGTCATGCTTTCTGTTTAGAAATAATGTCCATTACCTCATACTTGAAAACCCTGTGATACTTTCACAGAAAGAATAAGAAGCCATTTCCAGATTACAGTGGTTTACAGATAGACAGCTGCTGAAAGCAATGAGCTATAGGCATGGCATGCAGGGCAGTGACTGTTGATTGATGTCAACAGTCTGATTTGAGAAGAATACTCATGAAGGAAGTGGTGGCCAAAAGCTCAGTTATGAGGCTGACGTGTTAGGTAATAAATCATTTCCCATCACAGGTGCCACTTGTACTGTTATTTGCCTACATAGTGAATTACACAGGGGGATGTGCAGTCCGGGAGTGTTCTATAGACAGACAAATAGAAAGAAACACATACACACACACACACACACACACACACACACACACACACACACACACACACACACACACACACCTAAATATGAACAAACACAAACACACGCACACACACATAAACATATACATATACACACACATACACATACACACACAAACATCACATCAGTGTCAGTGGTGGAACAGGTAATACACTCATTTCTGGTACACAGATAGATGGATTGCTGACACTGCAGTGCAAAATAAGGGAGGGGGCTACACTTCTGAGTGTGTCATCTTTTGGATGAGATGTTAAACTGAGACCCCCATCTGCCTGTGGTAGTGGATACAAAAGATCTCACAGTACCTATCAAAAAGACTAGGGGAAGTTCCCTGATGCCCAGGCAAAATTTCCCTTAGTAGTATAAATACCACTTCAGGACCACCCTGAAAAGAGACTAGTAGTCCTAGTGGGACTAATCTGGTTAAAAAACAGATAAAATAAAGAAGGGTCTAAGGGGATATTGTGTATGCTTATATGTCTGAACAACAGGACAAAGTTATGAATCAGTAGGTGCAGTGGTAGCGTTGTCGCCTCACAGCAAGAGGTTCTCCTGTTCGATTCTCGGCTGGAGTGCCTTCTGTGTGGAGTCTGCCTGTCATCCCCATGGACGAGTGGTGTTCGAAAGACATGCGTGAATGGGTGTGCCTTTGTTGACGGTTGGGCGTCGGGCTGGCACCTCAGCACCATAAAAATCTACTGCCAATCATTAGCGGACCGGAGTTCCGCTGTGGTGACCCCTAACCGGGAAAAGCTGAAAGAAGAACTCAACTGATTACATAGAAGCAGATAAGTGCTTTTTGTAATATGAGTGTAGTACATTTTTTTCAAGACAAAGCAGATACATTTTGAGGGACTGGGGTTCAAGAAGAGACAAATGACCCTACAATAGTTGAAAATTTGATTTGCTGACATTAGAGTACTGCCAATCAGATGTAGGGAAAGTAAAATAAAACAGCAAAACATTTTTAATGTGGATGTGTTGCCATGTCTCTTATGCCAATCTTGTCCCCTCATCCCTCAGATTTAATTATTCTAAATATGGGGATCCCAGTTGTCAGTAAAAGAAAAATTTCCAGCTGCAGTTACTGTGATTGTAACCATGATTGAAAAATCTGCTATGCACTAACCATGACTGAAAAAAAATGTACTTATATTGCAATAAACGCATCAAACTAGGAAACCTTGCTGAATTGTTTAAACACTTATCTCAGTCAGCAGTCAGCTATTGAAAAGGGAAGCTCACTCTTGTTTAAAAATTGCTGCTTTTGTGGAAGGCAAGTCAAGTTGTGTGGTTCTATATGTGTTAGAGAGGTTTGTTGGGTCCATGAAGATAGGGTCTGGAAGGTAGTGAACTCAGAAGAAGGTAGATGGATTTTTTTTAAATATGTATAAATGCTGCTCTTACAGCTTCATAAAATTAGCTTAATTTAGTTCAGAAGCTGAAACTAAAAGATTGTATGTCAACCGTTTTGTACACTGAGGTAACTCCAATGTGGAAACTTGATTTAGGGAGAATCTACAGTACTTGGACATGCAGGTATTTTTCGTATTAAAACTAGCATGTTTTGTGAACAGACATTATAATTACCTTCTAAAGCACTGGCAGACTGAATACATATCAGTGCTCATAAGTATTTTTAAACTGGAGAGGGTGGCGGGACTGGGCACCATTATGCCACAGAAAATGGATTGAATATGAGGACTGGGAAAGTACACAGGGAAGAAGTTGGAAGATTACTGCCCAACCCCCACCCAGCTTCCACAGGATCCTGCTCCAATGGCTGCTCCACCTGTACCCAGTCAACCCATTTGTTACATGCAAGTGGGATCTGGAGATCCCCTGACTAGGTGGGTGTCCCATTCACTGGTGCCTCAGAAGCTCAATCAGCCAAGCCATTCCCTTACACTAATAGTTGGGTGATAGTGAGCAAGCTAGCATGCAGGCCCTGTGGAAGCAGCTTTCCTTCCCTCACAGTTGCTCATGATAGATGCCTAGATAGGAGAGCAGTGTGTTCATTTCCATGCACACTTACCTCCACCATCTCAGTGGTGGGCACGCACCACTAGCAGTAGATGCTTGCCTGGTTTCCTTTGTGAGTGACTGCCTACCTTCCAGTAAGTGTCACCAATATGGCAGGCTAAGCTGCCTTCCTTCCCCCAGAATTGGTGATCTAGTATTGGCTGCTCAAACCCACCCTCCTTCACCCATCCCCCAGGCCATTGTGGCACTAATTGAAAGCAGGTCACCTGGATCTTGTGAGGGCTTCATCCTTCTATGTCATGGGGTCATGCTGTAGGGTTACTTTTTGTTTTGAATAAGAACATACACATCCCAACTGAGTAAACCAGAGAATACACCATGTTAGGGATGACTGATTGCTACTAGCTAAAAAAAAAATTGGGTTTGTACTGGAAAGTGGGGCCACTCCTGTCATTTTAAGTATATATTTTGAATTTGCAAGCATAATTTCAGCTATTCAGCTGTGTCAAAATGGCACCCGACCAATCTGTCCTTGATGTATGGCAGTGAAATTTGTAAAACATTGGCTAGAGTAAAGGACATAATGTAGTTAGAAATGGTGTTCACTCAGAGGAAGGATGGCTGCTAGTGATCCTAAGGATCTGCATTTTTCACAATATTTATGTAAGTAACATTATAGGACTCTAAATGTGCATTCCTAGACTTGGATAAAGCATATGACAAGGTTCAGAAAGCTGATTTGGACAGTCCTGCAATTGTTCAAAGTCTAGAAAACATTAGTAGAATTAGTGCAGGATATGTAAAAGGACTGAATGCAAGTATGAACAGTACAGAGAGTATTCTGACTCACAGAAGGGCTCCCAATAGAGGTGCGTGAGCATCAGGGTTCAGCCCAGAGAACACTGCTGATGGACAGCATTAGCAAGCAAGCTGGAGGAGACAAAGCAACAAAGTGGCCATTTGTAGACAATCTAGCATTAGGAGTGGACTCTGAACAAGAGCTTCGGGAAATGATAGGAGAATGCAAAGGAATGCAAAACTGAAGGTACACTGGACACAATTTTGCACAACTAAGACAGTTGTCAAGGTATCAAATGAGGAAATCATAAGAAGCTGGAAAATGAAATAGGAGGGAAAATAGTGGAAAGGGTTAACATTTTCAATTATCTGGAATTGGTGGTTGAGGAGAAGGGAAGTCGGAAACAGGAGGTCAAAGCTAGTCTTATGGGGGCTGCAGCAAAGTGGCACAGACTGTCAGGAGTAGTGTATGGCAGAAGAATGACAAATAAGCTGAAAAGTAAGGTGTAGAAAATAGTTGTATGTCCAGTTCTGCTGTATGGTACAGAAACCTGGGCAGTGAAGGCTGAGGAACCAGAGGTGATGGAGATGGTGGTAAGATATGTACTGTGGGACAGATGAAACATGAGGACATCAGGGCAAGAGCCCAAGTAGCTCTAATTGTAGGAAAGGTCAGAGATAACAAATTATGATGGTGCAGGTGTATGTGCAGGAAAGCATAAGGCAATCCACTGAAGAATATTTGGGACACACGGAAAGAAGGCAAGAGGAAACAAAGGCACCCAGCAAAGAGAGTCATGGATTTTGTAAGAGGAAACCTGAGACAGTTGCAGAAGGTAGGAGAATGACATCAAATCAACAGGTGGCGACAGTTGGGCGACACCCTGACCCCATGTAGAAAATGGGAAAAAGAGGGTTGCCGATGACGATGATGATGATGTCCTTGAAGGAGGCTTGTAATGAAAACTTTCACCCTCATCTAATCAAAATTAACATTTTGTTTAAATGAAGCCTAAGCACTGGAATGGACTATAGACAATATTACAAACCACAAATTTAAAAACAGTTTTGAGTAAAATATTATCTCAGTGAAACCGTTACAAGCCATAAAATATTGAGTGATATAATAATAACATATTCCGTACTGCAAACAGTTACAATTATGTCAACATTATTAACTAGATAACACATGAATAAAGTGGAATAATGAAAATACATTGCATTTAACATTTCAAGAATGTAGACTTTTAATCTAGCTGGTAGTCGTTTACACTGAGCTCAGATCGTCAGGGTTCAGGCCCATTGTGTTGCAGCTGCAGTCAGAAAGTCCTTCTACTTTGTATAACTGATAGCCAAGGGCATATCATCCAGATCTAGAGAAGTCATTACTTTATATTAAGCATGGATTAGACCAATCACTGACTTCAACACCAGCTATGGCATGTACCATCCCTTTTTTAGTTTCTTACAGACTATCAATGAGCAATCTGTGCTTCACCTACTATACTACTAGAGGCCTGTTGCACTTGATCTCCTGCATCTTTGCAAGTACAATAGATCCACAAGAAACAGTCTCAATGACCAAAATCTTCAAAAGACTGCAGTGGAGAGATAGATTAATTATGCAGCACCTCTCCCATCTCTGGAATAAACGTCCGCTGCATGTTAAGCAGTGTGACACATTATCATCCTTCAAACAGAACAGGGATGACTGGATGGGTACCCACAAATCTGATAGAGACTAACTGGGCCAGCCATCTTTGAGAGAAGGGGTAAAGCCTGAGGAAGGTATTGACAAGGCAGTAATTTTTATGAGACTGAATTGCCTTGCACTTCTTATAAATCCTATGAGCACTTCTTGCAAGTAAAATAGTAAGGGGGACTAACAGTACATGGAAGCGGTAAGTACTAAACAAGATGTGAACACAGAATTAAATATTTTTGAAATAGTCTCACTACTAAAAGTCCAAAGATCAAAAGACATTCACTCTAAACAATATCAATAGAATAGTTGATTTTTATTTAATAGAATTGGTAGGTCAGTCATTTAAAATTATTTCATTAAGTATAAAAATGCTAACTTCTACCTGTTATAAAATCTGCTTTGCAATTATGAGCCTCAGATCACATTATATCAAATGTTACTTAATGAACAAATACTTCAAATAAAAATGTACTTAAAATGAAGAGTGTGTTACAGCAGTAATACTAAAAAAGATAGAAAGGTGCGGAAAGAAACCAGGCAGGACTGGTGGAATAATCTAAAATACAACAAATTGAAATCAATGCAGAAGAATGAACATGGAAAATAATAACACAGAAAAGGTTTACAACTAGATGGGAAGCAATAAGAATAACAATGCTAGAAAGGGACTTTGAGGTAATTATATCTGATGTTCTCAGTGATGACGTGACAAAGATGCATCAGGATGGGGACTAGTAGTAGATAATTAAAGTTGTTTCCCTTTCTTTATTCAGAGTTGGTAACATCCCACAAACTTCTCTTTGCAAAGACATGGATGAGATAGAGGCAACTCACAGAAAGACAACACAAATGGTGCCTTATCTTCAGCATGTGCACAATAAGAGAGTACAGATGAAGTTAATGGGTACCGTTCTGAAGAAAGGAGCCAAAGATATGACTAAGTACATGATGCTGGTACATGCTCAGCTGACATGAAAGTTTTTTTATCACTGAAGGGGTAATATGTGATTGGAATAGCCTTTCTGATGAGGGTGTACAGACACAAATAGTAAAATGACTTTACAGCAAGAGACAGACACATGGCTTAAGAAGTGTGAAGTTTTGTGACTGAGCAGAGCTCATATACTATGCAGCCTTTATGTGCTTTCAAAAATATATGCTTGGCAGCCATGTTATTGGTCTCGTCAATTACTCAACCGTGTGTACTGTGTGATGAAAAACTCAAGAGATAGCAATCATTATTTCTTTTGTTACAATTTATCCTCACAATAAAGGCAGCGGTTAAATTTCCTTTTTTTATGTTCTCTGAATAGGATAAGGTTGTCTGAATACATGAGTAAGGCTTAATAATACAGGGCGGACATGCAATATTTAATAGTATAGGTTCTGGTAAGGCTTAATAATACAGGGCAGACACGCAATATTTAATAGTATAGGTTCTGGTAAGGCTTAATAATACAGGGCAGACATGCAATATTTAATAGTATAGGTTCTGGTAAGGGTTAATAATACAGGGCAGACATGCAATAGTTAATAGTATAGGTTCTGGTAAGGCTTAATAATACAGGGCAGACATGCAATATTTAATAGTATAGGTTCTGGTAAGGCTTAATAATACAGGGCAGACATGCAATATTTAATAGTATAGGTTCTGGTAAGGGTTAATAATACAGGGCAGACATGCAATATTGAATAGTATAGGTTCTGGTAAGGGTTATTAATACAGGGCAGACATGCAATATTTAATAGTATAGGTTCTGGTAAGGGTTAATAATACAGGGCAGACATGCAATAGTTAATAGTATAGGTTCTGGTAAGGCTTAATAATACAGGGCAGACATGCAATATTTAATAGTATAGGTTCTGGTAAGGGTTAATAATACAGGGCAGACATGCAATATTTAATAGTATAGGTTCTGGTAAGGGTTAATAATACAGGGCAGACATGCAATAGTTAATAGTATAGGTTCTGGTAAGGGTTAATAATACAGGGCAGACATGCAATAGTTAATAGTATAGGTTCTGGTAAGGGTTAATAATACAGGGCAGACATGCAATAGTTAATAGTATAGGTTCTGGTAAGGGTTAATAATACAGGGCAGACATGCAATATTTAATAGTATAGGTTCTGGTAAGGGTTAATAATACAGGGCAGACATGCAATAGTTAATAGTATAGGTTCTGGTAAGGGTTAATAATACAGGGCAGACATGCAATATTTAATAGTATAGGTTCTGGTAAGGGTTAATAATACAGGGCAGACATGCAATATTTAATAGTATAGGTTCTGGTATGGGTTAATAATAGAGGGCAGACATGCAATAGTTAATAGTATAGGTTCTGGTAAGGGCTAATAATACAGGGCAGACATGCAATATTTAATAGTATAAGTTCTGGTAAGGGTTAATAATACAGGGCAGACATGCAATATTTAATAGTATAAGTTCTGGTAAGGGTTAATAATACAGGGCAGACATGCAATATTTAATAGTATAGGTTCTGGTAAGGGTTAATAATACAGGTCAGACATGCAATATTTAATAGTATAGGTTCTGGTAAGGGTTAATAATACAGGTCAGACATGCAATATTTAATAGTATAGGTTCTGGTAAGGGTTAATAATACAGGGCAGACATGCAATATTTAATAGTATAGGTTCTGGTAAGGGTTAATAATACAGGGCAGACATGCAATATTTAATAGTATAGGTTCTGGTAAGGGTTAATAATACAGGGCAGACATGCAATAGTTAATAGTATAGGTTCTGGTAAAGGTTAATAATACAGGGCAGACATGCAATATTTAATAGTATAGGTTCTGGTAAGGGTTAATAATACAGGGCAGACATGCAATAGTTAATAGTATAGATTCTGGTAAGGCTTAATAATACAGGGCAGACATGCAATATTTAATAGTATAGGTTCTGGTAAGGGTTAATAATACAGGGCAGACATGCAATATTTAATAGTATAGGTTCTGGTAAGGCTTAATAATACAGGGCAGACATGCAATAGTTAATAGTATAGGTTCTGGTAAGGGTTAATAATACAGGGCAGACATGCAATATTTAATAGTAAAGGTTCTGGTAAGGGTTAATAATACAGGGCAGACATGCAATAGATAATAGTATAGGTTCTGGTAAGGCTTAATAATACAGGGCAGACATGCAATATTTAATAGTATAGGTTCTGGTAAGGCTTAATAATACAGGGCAGACATGCAATATTTAATAGTATAGGTTCTGGTAAGGCTTAATAATACAGGGCAGACATGCAATATTTAATAGTATAGGTTCTGGTAAGGCTTAATAATACAGGGCAGACACGCAATATTTAATAGTATAGGTCCTGGTAAGGGTTAATAATACAGGGCAGACACGCAATATTTAATAGTATAGGTTCTGGTAAGGGTTAATAATACAGGGCAGACATGCAATAGTTAATAGTATAGGTTCTGGTAAGGGTTAATAATACAGGGCAGACATGCAATAGTTAATAGTATAGGTTCTGGTAAGGGTTAATAATACAGGGCATACATGCAATATTTAATATATATTCTGTTTCAATTATTCACATCTATTCCTAAATTTTTAGAATATTGATATAAATATATCATATTGTTTTGGCTGGCTGCATGTACTTTTAAGTAGTACTATTTATTTCATTTAAAGTTATTTCATGGTGTTTTAATATAATAGATGCTTAATAGCTACTGGTTTTATTTACTTTGTATTGCATTTTAAATGACATTACATGCTGACTTTACTTTTCAGCTACAATTTCTTGTACCTTACTGTTTGGAAGATAAACTGGTCTAAGTATTCAAGATCATGCTGACAGCAGTCAAAATAAACATACATTGCTTGTCTTGCAATAACCTTTGTTCCTGTGCTTGCTTCTTCTAACTCATGGGACAATAAAGAAGGTAAGGCATATACTACATACAGTTGGAAAGCAATGTATATATTGCTCATTTCTGAAAGCAGCAGATTAAGACTAAAACAGGTGCTAACTTAAAAACAAAATAAGGTTAGATGACTGTGGTGTAATAAATTACATTATCTAGTAAACATGTCTGAAAATTGCAGAAGAGTGAGGAAGAAGTACATTTCTAAAAGTGTTAATTATAACTCTTTTATTCATTTAAATATCTTGATACCTGTTACTCAAAATGAGATCTGGTATATTTCCACCCTGGGATTTTGCCTGTGTATTCCACTTGCAGGGACTGACACACCAGCAATGTAAAGCTGGATTACTAGCTTTGTTCTGCTGTCTGAAATTACAACATAAATGCTATTAGACTTGTAAGCTAGCTGTATTCCTAGGAATCTAATGAGAAGTGAAGCCTGCTGAAGAATAGTTTTGTTCTTGAACCACAAACGTCATTTCTGACATTGATAAACTTATTTTGAAACTTTTAAGCTTATAGCTGCAGTTTACTGGCTTTGCAGAAGTTGAAATGTGTTGGGTATTTCTTCGTGAAATCTGCATCGATTTCACCAGGCTTGAACCTGGTCTTTCATTTAGGACAGTCCTTAAGGGTGAACGTTTGTCGTGCTTGTGTGCATTTGCCAGATCTGTTACTTCTTTCTTTCTTTTTTTTTTACTTCAGTTCTAAAGTGTTGAGTATACTAACAATAGTACACAAGCTCTTTAATCTTGGGGTTCATTCAGCTGCAGATGGCCAAATGTAGTTCAAAATATGCAGTATTCACATTTCATGAGCTTTTCAGTTGTGGTTATTTGGTGTAAATGTAAATGTTTAACAGTGTGATATCTTTAAAATTCATCACTAGCTGGAGATAAAGTTATTTCCTACATTGCTCCATAAAGCTTACAATTTCTCTGGTACAAAAAACATTGTATCCATCTGTACTATGTATGTGTACTCCTGGGAACAACTGGGGATTAAGCCATAACTATTTTCTCACATGCGCATTAGGTAAATCATTTAGTTTAGTTTTAACTAAGTATATTTTTCAGAACAGTTTAGGAATGAATAGCATCCTGTTCAAAAAAAAAAAAAAACAATTTGGCAGCTATGCTAAGGAGGTGTCTAATAATAATGATATATCACAACTACAAATAGAGGTATTATACACAATGATTTTCTGCTGTTACTGCTTTGTCCTACAATTTGCATTATGATACACAAAGTCTTCATTATATGCAGAGTTTTTAGCTATAAGGAGAGACAAATAAAGCAATAAAAAAGCAACAAATGAATACAGCATATAACAAGCTACAGCCACTGATGTAAAGAACTTTGGCATTTCAAAATAACCACAGTAGTACAGTCATGACACAAGAGAACACAGTCCTAATAAAATTATGAATAAAACTGTGTTGATTTCCCTGGGTGGTCAGACCTACTCTTAGCAAAATACAGCTTCCAGTGTGGGCTAATGGTTCTAGTTCATCAGAGATGGTTTATTACCCACTGACATTCCTCACACATGCTAATGTAAGTGCCTCACCAGTAGACAGAGTAATGAAGTGATTGTAGCTGAACAACCACTTCAGTCATAAACATATCATTTTATATTTGTCCCAGTGGCTGAAGGCCTAAGAGATCAGTTGTTCTATGACCTTTAATTTGATGAATCAGTGCTTAGATAATTGTTTTGATGAAATTGGCAACATCTTCTCATTGCTTATACTTATGTGGGGAGGTAAGTAGCTTGCCTGCCTGCTTTACATCAGTCACTGACTGACAAATGTCCATCTATCAGAAGACATAAGTCTGAAATAATAAAATAATGAAATAAATCATTTTTGCAAACACAGCCCACTTGTCAGCTTGTTTTTAAAGTCATATGTAGGAGGAGTAGACTTTTACAGCTGGTTGACGGTTGCTAACATCAAAGAAGATAAACAGACAGATGACATACCTGAGTATTCTTCCATGCTGCTGGCTGGTGTAGTAGGCGGAGCAGAGGGTATCTCTATGAAAGCAGAAGTGAGAGCAAAGCCGTATAAGAACCAGTTTTAGAAATCACAATAAATTCAACCATTCAAAACAACTTATTGTGCAAAAAAGTAACATCTGTTATTTATAAATAAAAACTCTACAAATTGATTTCTAATTAACTTATTTACTCAGCCAACAAAATGGATAAACTTGTATTTTTAAGCCAGATATCTCTTCTACAGCCTTTAGACAAGATCCTAATACAGGACAATTATCTTGCTTTTTATTGAGGTTACACAATGACAGACCTTTTGACATGCAGAAGATAATGCCAAATTTCCCAAATGCTTTTCATTAACCACCAGTTCATATTCTTTCACAGCATGACAAAGATATACTATGATATATAAATGCAACTTTTTCTAAATAAACATTACAGGCAGTTATTTGTGTCACTCCTGGTTTATGTATAACCAAAATCTGTTTGATTATATTTGAAAGTTTTCCAGCTTAAATAAAAGATAAATGTGTGAACCAGTGAATGCATCATGGACAACAATATGCTTAAAGAATTTTAGGCACACATAGTTTTAAACAATAATGCATATCTGCTTGGTTCCAAGGACTTTACATCACCATGTGTATTAATACTGAAAAGAAAACGTGCAGATATTTGCGTGTAGTATATGAATATTATGGGCTCAATTCCAAAAGACTTGCACTCAGCATAACTAACCACTTATACTGACACCAGTTTTTTGTAATCTGGCCCCCAGTGTAAGCCTGTTTTTTTATATGCTTTACATCAAAGTAAGTCACTTACATTGAGAGCAAGTCTTTTAGAACCAGGGCAGACTTACACCTAATAACACAACGAGGCTGATGTAGTGACACTTGGGTGGCTTGAATAGTAGAGACAGTCTCAAACACACTTGTAGAACCTTCTTAAGTAACTAGGTCAGCTAGCAATGCTAACTTGTGAGTTCAAAAACTGTACAGACTAGCAAGGAAGTTGCAAGTTTACCAACACTTAATAGTTTCTTAGAAACTTCATAAACAATGCCATGAACTCCAGTCTAAATTCAAAAATCACTTATATTAAAAAAACAAAAACATGAGTACGGTTTAACACCTTCTTCAGAACCATTGCTAACAAATTGTAAACTCCATTATATATTAAAATAAGTTACAAAATGACCGATCGTTAGTCACCATCAATTAAGCAGTAAAAGTAAAAAATATACAAAGTTAAAAAGTTTTAATAGTTTTAATACATCACAGACACAAAAATCATTAACCTAAAATTTGTACAAAAAACTTGGTGCATAAAATTCATATTAAAATCCAATGGAAAACATTATGTGAATAAATAAAAATAAATAAAAAGGCACAAGTTAGCATTGCTAGCTGACCTCATTCCTTAAGAACATTCTACAAGTGTGTTTGAGACTGTCACTATTTAAGCCACCCAAGTGTTATTACGTGAGCCTCATTGTGTTATTTCATGTTTTTTTTTTTGGCTGCGCGGTCAGAAGATGGTTTCCTCTTCTTTTAGACTTATATCAAGAACATCTCTTTTGGAATTTGGTCCTGTGTCCAGCTTATACAATACAAAGATATACATATATATATTTATATATATATATATATATATATATATATATATATATATATATATATATATATATGTATATATATATATATATATATATATATATATATATATATATATGGGTCTATGCTTTTCATCGAATACCACGTATTCAAAAAAGAGCAGTAGACTGCTCAGTTACGCGAAAATGCACTTATTCGAAAGTGCACTTTCGCAAACTCAGCTTCTACAAATGGATCGCACCACAGTGGAGGACAGCAGGAAAATATGCTATGTCCTCCACTGTGGTGCGATAGTTACAGACCTTAAGGTTAGGGAGCGGGTCATGGGAAGGGGATAGCCCTACTAGCTATCC